>NC_090654.1:297509800-297589800 GCF_040937935.1 Hyperolius riggenbachi | reverse complement strand
TTACCAATATACCCAGCAAGGCCTCCATCCACGCCAGGCCGCACGGACGCCTCACCAATGCATCCCGCCTCATCTCTCTCCGTCACACAGAGGGCTAAGCACGGACGCCTGCCTTACCAATATACCCAGCAAGGCCTCCATCCACGCCCGGCCACACGGACGCCTCACCAATGCACCCAGCCTCATCTCTCTCCATCACACAGAGGGCTAAGCACGGACGCCTGCCTTACCAATATACCCAGAGAGGCCTTCATCCACGCCAGGCCGCACGGACGCCTCAATGCATCCAGCTTCATCTCTCTCCGTCACACAGAGGATGAAGCACGGACGCCTGCCTTACCAATATACCCAGCAAGGCCTCCATCCACGCCCAGCCACACAGACGCCTCAATGCATCCCGCCTCATCTCTCTCCGTCACACAGAGGGCTAAGCACGGACGCCTGCCTTACCAATATACCCAGCAAGGCCTTTATCCACGCCAGGCCACACGGACGCCTCACCAATGCATCCCGCCTCATCTCTCTCCGTCACACAGAGGGCTAAGCACGGACGCCTGCCTTACCAATATACCCAGCAAGGCCTTCATCCACGCCCGGCCGCAGGGACGCCTCACCAATGCATCCCGCCTCATCTCTCTCCGTCACACAGAGGGCTAAGCACGGACGCCTGCCTTACCAATATACCCAGAGAGGCCTTCATCCACGCCCGGCCACACGGACGCCTCACCAATGCATCCCGCCTCATCTCTCTCCGTCACACAGAGGGATAAGCACGGACGCCTGCCTTACCAATATACCCAGCAAGGCCTTCATCCACGCCAGGCCGCACGGACGCCTCACCAATGTATCCAGCCTCATCTCTCTCCGTCACACAGAGGGCTAAGCACGGACGCCTGCCTTACCAATATACCCAGAGAGGCCTTCATCCACGCCAGGCCGCACGGACGCCTCACCAATGTATCCAGCCTCATCTCTCTCCGTCACACAGAGGGCTAAGCACGGACGCCTGCCTTACCAATATACCCAGCAAGGCCTTTATCCACGCCCGGCCGCACGGACGCCCCAATGCATCCAGCCTCATCTCTCTCCATCACACAGAGGGCTAAGCACGGACGCCTGCCTTACCAATATACCCAGCAAGGCCTTTATCCACGCCCGGCCGCACGGACGCCTCAATGCATCCAGCCTCATCTCTCTCCGTCACACAGAGGATGAAGCACGGACGCCTGCCTTACCAATATACCCAGCGAGGCCTTCATCCTCGCCCGGCCACACGGACGCCTCAATGCATCCTGCCTCATCTCTCTCCGTCACACAGAGGGCTAAGCACGGACGCCTGCCTTACCAATATACCCAGCAAGGCCTTTATCCACGCCGGCCGCACGGACGCCTTACCAATGCATCCCGCTTCATCTCTCTCCATCACACAGAGGGCTAAGCACGGACGCCTGCCTTACCAATATACCCAGTGAGGCCTTCATCCACGCCCGGCCACACAGACGCCTTACCAATGCATCCCGCCTCATCTCTCTCCATCACACAGAGGGCTAAGCACGGACGCCTGCCTTACCAATATACCCAGCAAGGCCTTCATCCACGCCCGGCCACACAGACGCCTCAATGCATCCAGCCTCATCTCTCTCCATCACACAGAGGGCTAAGCACGGACGCCTGCCTTACCAATATACCCAGCAAGGCCTTCATCCACGCCCGGCCGCACGGACGCCTCACCAATGCATCCAGCCTCATCTCTCTCCATCACACAGAGGGCTAAGCACGGACGCCTGCCTTACCAATATACCCAGCAAGGCCTTCATCCACGCCCGGCCACACAGACGCCTCAATGCATCCAGCCTCATCTCTCTCCATCACACAGAGGGCTAAGCACGGACGCCTGCCTTACCAATATACCCAGCAAGGCCTTCATCCACGCCAGGCCGCACGGACGCCTCACCAATGCATCCCACCTCATCTCTCTCCGTCACACAGAGGGTGAAGCACGGACGCCTGCCTTACCAATATACCCAGCGAGGCCTTCATCCACGCCCGGCCACACGGACGCCTCAATACATCCAGCCTCATCTCTCTCCGTCACACAGAGGGCGGAGCACGGACGCCTGCCTTACCAATATACCCAGCAAGGCCTCCATCCACGCCAGGCCGCACGGACGCCTCAATGCATCCAGCCTCATCTCTCTCCGTCACACAGAGGGCTAAGCACGGACGCCTGCCTTACTAACATACCCAGCAAGGCCTTCATCCACGCCAGGCCGCACGGACGCCTCACCAATGCATCCAGCCTCATCTCTCTCCATCACACAGAGGGTGAAGCACGGACGCCTGCCTTACCAATATACCCAGCGAGGCCTTCATCCACGCCCAGCCACACAGACGCCTTACCAATGCATCCAGCCTCATCTCTCTCCGTCACACAGAGGGCTAAGCACGGACGCCTGCCTTACCAATATACCCAGCGAGGCCTTCATCCACGCCCGGCCACACAGACGCCTCAATGTACCCCGCCTCATCTCTCTCCGTCACACAGAGGGCTAAGCACGGACGCCTGCCTTACCAATATACCCAGCAAGGCCTTCATCCATGCCCGGCCACACGGACGTCTCAATGCATCCAGCCTCATCTCTCTCCGTCACACAGAGGACGAAGCACGGACGCCTGCCTTACCAATATACCCAGCGAGGTCTTCATCCACGCCCGGCCACACAGACGCCTCAATGCACCCTGCCTCATCTCTCTCCGTCACACAGAGGGCTAAGCACGGACGCCTGCCTTACCAATATACCCAGCAAGGCCTTCATCCACGCCAGGCCACACGGACGCCTCAATGAATCCAGCCTCATCTCTCTCCATCACACAGAGGGCTAAGCACGGACGCCTGCCTTACCAATATACCCAGCGAGGCCTTCATCCACGCCCGGCCACACGGACGCCTCAATGCACCCAGCCTCATCTCTCTCCGTCACACAGAGGGCTAAGCACGGACGCCTGCCTTACCAATATACCCAGCGAGGCCTTCATCCACGCCCGGCCACACGGACACCTCAATGCATCCCGCCTCATCTCTCTCCATCACACAGAGGGCGAAGCACGGGCGCCTACCTTACCAATATACCCAGCGAGACCTTCATCCACGCCCGGCCACACGGACACCTCAATGCATCCCGCCTCATCTCTCTCCATCACACAGAGGGCTAAGCACGGACGCCTGCCTTACCAATATACCCAGTGAGGCTTTCATCCACGCCCGGCCGCACGGACACCTTACCAATGCACCCAGCCTCATCTCTCTCCATCACACAGAGGGCTAAGCACGGACGCCTGCCTTACCAATATACCCAGAGAGGCCTTCATCCACGCCAGGCCACACGGACGCCTCACCAATGCATCCAGCCTCATCTCTCTCCGTCACACAGAGGGCTAAGCACGGACGCCTGCCTTACCAATATACCCAGCAAGGCCTTCATCCACGCCAGGCCACACGGACGCCTCACCAATGCATCCAGCCTCATCTCTCTCCATCACACAGAGGACGAAGCACGGACGCCTGCCTTACCAATATACCCAGAGAGGCCTTCATCCACGCCCGGCCACACAGACGCCTCACCAATGCATCCAGCCTCATCTCTCTCCATTACACAGAGGACGAAGCACGGACGCCTGCCTTACCAATATACCCAGAGAGGCCTTTATCCACGCCCGGCCACACAGACGCCTTACCAATGCATCCAGCCTCATCTCTCTCCGTCACACAGAGGACAGAGTTCTGTAACTCCTGCATCTAGAGGGACGCTTCACATATTCATGACAATCAAAAGAAATAGAAAATTACTTCTTTGCTGATGCAAAATACGAGACAAGACAAGATGGCCATGGTCTCATCACTACTCAGCAGACTCATGACACGCTTACAGCACATGTGACATGCTTACAACACACGTGACACATGATAAGATGGCCATGGTCTCATCACTACTCAGCAGACTCATGACACGCTTACAGCACATGTGACATGCTTACAACACACGTGACACATGATAAGATGGCCATGGTCTCATCACTACTCAGCAGACACATGACACGCTTACAGCACACGTGACATGCTTACAACACACATGACACATGACAAGATGGCCATGGTCTCTCATCACTACTCAGCAGACTCATGACACGCTTACAGCACACGTGACATGCTTACAACACACATGACACATGATAAGATGGCCATGGTCTCTCATCATTACTCAGCAGACTCATGACACGCTTACAGCACATGTGACATGCTTACAACACACATGACACATGATAAGATGGCCATGGTCTCTCATCATTACTCAGCAGACTCATGACACGCTTACAGCACACGTGACATGCTTACAACACACATGACACATGACAAGATGGCCATAGTCTCTCATCATTACTCAGCAGACTCATGACACGCTTACAGCACACGTGACATGCTTACAACACACATGACACATGATAAGATGGCCATGGTCTCTCATCACTTCTCAGCAGACTCATGACACGCTTACAGCACACGTGACATGCTTACAACACACATGACACATGACAAGATGGCCATGGTCTCTCATCATTAATCAGCAGACTCATGACACGCTTACAGCACACGTGACATGCTTACAACACACATGACAATGATAAGATGGCCATGGTCTCTCATCACTACTCAGCAGCAGACTCATGACACGCTTAAAGCACATGTGACATGCTTACAACACACATGACACATGATAAGATGGCCATGGTCTCTCATCACTACTCAGCAGACTCATGACACGCTTACAGCACATGTGACATGCTTACAACACACATGACACATGATAAGATGGCCATGGTCTCTCATCACTACTCAGCAGACTCATGACACGCTTACAGCACATGTGACATGCTTACAACACACATGACACATGACAAGATGGCCATGGTCTCTCATCACTTCTCAGCAGACTCATGACACGCTTACAGCACATGTGACATGCTTACAACACACATGACACATGATAAGATGGCCATGGTCTCTCATCACTACTCAGCAGACTCATGACACGCTTACAGCACACGTGACATGCTTACAACACACATGACACATGACAAGATGGCCATGGTCTCATCACTACTCAGCAGACATATGACACGCTTAAAGCACACGTGACATGCTTACAACACACATGACACATGATAAGATGGCCATGGTCTCATCACTACTCAGCAGACACATGACACGCTTACAGCACACGTGACATGCTTACAACACACATGACACATGACAAGATGGCCATGGTCTCATCACTACTCTCAGCAGACATATGACACGCTTAAAGCACACGTGACATGCTTACAACACACATGACACATGATAAGATGGCCATGGTCTCTCATCACTACGCAGCAGACTCATGACACGCTTACAGCACACGTGACATGCTTACAACACACATGACACATGATAAGATGGCCATGGTCTCATCACTACTCAGCAGACACATGACACGCTTACAGCACATGTGACATTATTGTAGCACACGTGACATCCTTACAGCACATGTGACATGCTTATAGCGAATCTTGTTGTGCAAGTTAGGCAAAAATGTTCATTTTAATTTTATGCAACCTACAAAAATGTAACCAATTCCTCAACTGGTGCCATCACCTGTGGCTTTGTTTCTAAATATCCAGTGCGGTAGTTTTGGTGCTGCCACAGTCATCCATCTTAATAGGCGCGGCCTCTAGTGCCCAAATGTCCACTTATGGCCACTAATCATGGCTATAAAGATGGGCCCTGAGGATGAGGGGTGTGGTCTTGTCTCCTAGTTTCTCAACGTGTGGTCTGCGTACCCCAGGGGGTACTTCTGATGGGTCCAGGGGGTACTCGGGTTGTTCAGAACCAATTACCATGTACTACAATTAAATATATATTTGTCAAGGGGTACTTGTGATAATTACTATGCTGGGGGTACTTGTGATAATGATTGCTATGCTGGGGGCGGAGCAGTGCTTTTCAGCGCTGCTAGATTTGGGCGCAGCCGGCGCCTCCATAGACTACAATAGGAATCATTCCTATTGCAGCGCTCAGTGAGTAACGTCAGAAGACGGAGCCGAAGTTGCTTAAAAACACAATAATTCGGCCTCCAGCAATCGCTGGAAGCCGAATTATTTCATTCCCCCACCATCCATGGCGGCCTGGAGGGGGAATAGTTATTAACACAGCCGGGACTTGTGCAGAAGCAGGATCAGCCATATATCGCTGTATCCTGTGCCCAAGTCTACCGGCGCCGAATTCAAATGTACTCGCTGGGGGTACTTGTGATAATGGTTACTATGCTGGGGTACTTGGTGAGTACAGGGTTTTAAAAGGGGTACACACCAATAAAATGTTGAGAAACACTGGTGTAGAGGATCTGAGAAACCTCTGAAGTCTGGAGGCTCCATACTGCTTGGGTAAGCAGTGCACCAATATTTGAACATTTATTTCCTTACAGGTTTGCTTTAAGAAGCGTACATAATAGGTGATAAATCATATTAATAGCATAGGATCCATATGCTTGGACAAAAGCTTCAGTTTTTCAGCTGTGATGTGAACCAATCCTTAGCCGTGTATTGTAGATATTTCATTTTAACCAACTTATAGAAGGGAATGATGGGACCCTTTTCTGGTTTTGGTGGAAACTGCTGGGATGGAAAACCCTTCTACCTTGCAGAGCACTCTTGTCCCAATGTTGAGGAACAAAGACCTCTTCCCCACCACCATTCTACAAAACAGAGCATGCAGGTAACAGAGAGAGGGAGTAATGTATTATCGTGCCCTTAGGTAAGGGGGATAGGATATGATAGGATATAGCTAGCCACAGCCCCCCTCCCCCACCACCTTCTCCAAGGGAAAACGTGAAACCTTAGATGAACTGTCATGAGAGATATCTTGAACCCTCCTTTCCCCACACCCCTTCCCTTTACCATTTTTCTTTATATGTATATGTGGGTACTTTGTATGCCTGAGCTTAGCTATATTACTCTTTTTATTGTTCAGGTTAGAGGTTTTTGTATCTGATGAAGCGGACTTAGACCAGTGAAATGTGTTGTGCTACACACGCACCAGGAAGTATGTTACCTTCCCCCACATGGTAATATTGTATTTATTATTTCATTTGCAATGTGTGCCTTTTGATCTATGTTCATCTAGTGTGTCGCTGACTCCAAGGATCCTATAAGGTCCTTTTCTCCTCCCCTGCTTTCCCCTCCTCCAATAGACGCAAAGGGTTGGACCTCCTACTTTGGTTTCACTTCCAATAGCCAATCAGGTCCTCCTAAAGAATTTTTAAATATAAAAAGGTCTTCAACATGTTTGGCTGTTTCAGGCGAAAACTGTCACATAGAAGCTTTTCCTTTTTTCATCGCTCCGCTTTTATATCATCAAGCATTTGCAGATCCATGTGGGTTATTAGTCCCTTCTGGGTGACCTCTCTTGGGGTCTCTGTGCCCCCGTGCTTCAGACCACTGTTCCAGCAGCGGCTCTTGGCCTCATCCTCCGTCAAGGGCTGGATTTTAATTAGCGATCCGCGGCCGTGCGTTGCTTTTAGCTAGTCGGCGAGCTGTACCAAGTCCCATTTTATTTCCTGTCATTACGCCCGACATTCTTTCTTTTCTTCCCCCGTTCTGTAGCCCGACCTCTGGTGTTCTCTGCCTGACCCTTTATTCTGAGACCATTAATGCAGCTGAGAGACGCGGATCCATTATAAGACACTTGTATAGTTATATCTGAGTACTTTTAAAAGCTTTTCTGATTTTTTCTTTTTTTATCATATGAATATCTTCAATTCATAAATTCTCCTTTAAAACCTCTAAAGAAACGGGAGAGAAAAGAAAGAACTCCAACGTTGAAGAGACCCGGTGACCCGCGGATGAGAGAGTAATGCATTACAGGCCCTCAGTGCTGAAGTGTTAACCAGTGAGCCTCAGATGAGCAGGTTGCCGAGGTGCCTCCTCTGAACTTCTCCGAGCTTTGTTACTAAACCTCCTTTTTTTCATTCTCGTTTTTCATGTTTCGGTGGAATAACAAAGCCAAATAAAGGGAACTAAATTCAACGCTTTTCTTATTGTTGCCTTTTAAAGAGGAACTCCAGTTAATCTGGTGATTTAGTCTGGACTCTCTGGAGTAGCAGCGGCACCACCTTCACGATGACTTGAGTTTAGCGGGATCTTGAAGCTATTACGTACATGGTGGTCTATAGGTAGCTCCAGGTAGAGAGAGGCAAATACGACCTTCCACGATCCTTCCACCCACTCTCACTGGCATTGCAGTGCTATTCTCTTCCGTTATCTGTGTTTAGGCAGACCCAGATTACCTCACAGGAGCCTATCAATGTATGGACACCATAAGATTAGTCTTACTGATAATATTATTTATCCCTCAAGTTCATTTTCATCTTAGGTTTGCTTTAAACTCGATAGAAGTCATTTGATAAAGATTGTGTGTTTGTTTTTTTCCTTAGAGAAAGTAGAGGTTTTCTTTAGAGGGAACCTAAGATGGGAACACAAAGAAGAAATATACATACCCTGGGGCTTCCTCCAGCCCCCTCCAGGCTGATCACTGTATACATACCTGGGGCTTCCTCCAGCCTCCTCCAGGCTGATCACTCCATTGTTGTCTTCATTTGCTGCCTGGTTCATCCGCAACTGTCCCTGGTAAGTCTTCCAGTCAGTGCCAGTCGGCACAGGCGCAGTCCAGCTGCACATGCTCCCTCATCTCACTCCCAAGCCCAGTAGTGATCTGAGCCTGCACAAGACAAGACAAATAACATTTATACTGTGCTTTTCTCCTGGCGGACTCAAAGCACCAGAGCTGCAGCCACTAGGGGGTGCTCTATAGGCCGTAGCAGTGTTAGGCCAGAGCTGCAGCCACTAGGGGGTGTACTATAGGTACTAGTAGCAGTGTTAGGCCAGAGCTGCAGCCACTAGGAGGCGCTCTATAGGCAGTAGCAGTGTTAGGCCAGAGCTACAGCCACTAGGGGGTGCTCTATAGGCAGCAGCAGTGTTAGGCCAGAGCTGCAGCCACTAGGGAGCGCTCTATAGGCAGCAGCAGTGTTAGGCCAGAACTGCAGCCACTAGGGGGCGCTCTAGAGGCAGTAGCAGTGTTAGGCCAGAGCTGCATCCACTAGGGGGCACTCTATAGGCAGTAGCAGTGTTAGGCCAGAGCTGCAGCCACTAGGGGTGCAGTAGCAGTGTTAGGCCAGAGCTGCAGGCACTAGGGAGCGCTGTATAGGAAGTAGCAGTGTTAGGCCAGAGCTGCAGCCACTAGGGGGCGCTCTATAGGCAGTAGCAGTGTTAGGCCAGAGCTACAGCCACTAGGGAGCGCTCTATAAGCAGTAGCAGTGTTAGGCCAGAGCTGCAGCCAGTGTGACTAGGGGGAGCTCTATAGGCAGTAGCAGTGTTAGGCCAGAGCTGCAGCCACTAGGGGGAGCTCTATAGACAGTAGCAGTGTTAGGTCAGAGCTGCAGCCACTAGGGGGTGCTCTATAGGCAGTAGCAGTAATAGGCCAGAGCTGTAGTCACTAGGGGAGCTCTATAGGCAGTAGCAGTGTTAGGCCAGAGCTGCAGCCACTAGGGGGAGCTCTATAGGCAGTAGCAGTGTTAGGCCAGAGCTGCAGCCACTAGGGGTGCTCTATAGGCAGTAGCAGTGTTAGGCCAGAGCTGCAGGAACTAGGGAGCGCTCTATAGGAAGTAGCAGTGTTAGGCCAGAGCTGCAGCCACTAGGGGGCGCTCTATAGGCAGTAGCAGTGTTAGGCCAGAGCTGCAGCCACTAGGGGGCGCTCTATAGGCAGTAGCAGTGTTAGGCATAAGCTGCAGCCACTAGGGGGCGCTCTATAGGCAGTAGCAGTGTTAGGCCGGAGCTGCAGGCACTAGGGGGCTCTCTATAGGCAGTAGCAGTGTTAGGCCAGAGCTGCAGCCACTAGGGGGCACCCTCTATAGGCACATACCCCCCAACCGTCCCGTTTTCGTCGGGATTCTCCCGATTTGGGGGGCCCTCCCGCTATCCCGGCCCCCCCCTCTCGAATCCCGACGGCTGGCAGAGAATGGAGGCGGAAAAACTGATCGAGGCTCCAGCCGCGGTACTGAGGGATGCGGGAGCCCGGCTTCAATACTTCCTCCCTCCCTCCCTCTCTGAATGCCCTCTAATGTATGTCCGTGTGCCCCCCTCTCCTCCCCTCCCTATAGGCAGAGTGAGCGGAGCGGGCAGTCGGGTCCTCTTACCGCTGATGCACGCGTACTGTCTCTGGCCTTGGACCTCCATGTGCTTCCTGTTTACTGACGTCACAGGAAGCACATGGAGGTCCGATGCCAGAGACAGTGTACCGTATGGCGTGCATCAGCCAGCGGTAAGAGGACCCGACTGCCCGCTCCGCTGCGCTCACTCTGCCTATAGGGAGGGGAGGAGAGGGGGGCACACGGACATACATTAGGGGGCATTCAGAGAGGGAGGGAGGGAGGAAGTATTGAAGCCGGGCTCCCGCATCCCTCAGTACAGCGGCCGGAGCCTCGATCAGTTTTTCCGCCTCCATTCTCTGCCCAGGCGCCCCCCCCCACCTAAAAGTGGCACCCTCCTCCCCACCCACGGTGACGGGCATTCTCCCCCCCTCCACTGACAACCCCCCTAATTAATCACATAAGGGGACACTGGGGGCACATTAGGAGGGAGGGAGGGAGAAGCTTAATAGCGTCCATGCGGCATCCATGCCGCATACGCATCCCCGGGCTGGTGCCTCGATCGGGTTTTCTTTTCCCCCCCTCGGCCACCCTCCTCCCCCTCCCACTAGCACCCTCCCTTTCGGGAGTAATTAATTACATTTTTTTAATAAACAATAAATTAAAAATATATATAAATAAATTAGTGGGCGTGGCTAGGGGGTTGGGGGCGTGGCCAGGGGCGTGACCTAAGTGTCCCGCTTTCGACACTTACAATGTTGGGAGGTATGTAGGCAGTAGCAGTGTTAGGCCAGAGCTGCTGCCACTAGAAGGCGCTCTATAGGCAGTAGCAGTGTTAGGGAGACTGGCCCAAGGTCTCCTGCTGAATAGGTGCTGGCTTACTGAACAGGCAGAGCTGAGATTTGAACCCAGGTCTCCTGTGTCAGAGGCAGAGCCCTTAACCATTACACCTCCAGAACAGTAGTACTGGACTCAAATGTGCAGTTGGCCCCCAACAGGAAGACTTTCTGGGGCCAATTGTAGAAGAATGGGGAGTGGAGGAGGATGGAGAGGGAGTGATCAGGCCCCGGAGGGGGCTGGAGGAAGCCCCAGGTATGTATACAGTGATCAGTCTGGAGGGGGCTGGAGGAAGCCCCAGGTATGTATACAGCAATCAGCCTGGAGGGGGCTGGAGGAATCCCTAGATATGTATACAGTGATCAGGCTGGAGGGGGCTGAGGAATCCCTACGTATGTATACAGCGATCAGCCTGGAGGGGGCTGGAGGAAGCCCCAGGTATGTATGCAGTGATTGGCCTGGAGGAAGCCCCATCCCAATCAGTAGCGGATACCCCCTTTCCCACCAGAAATCTTTACTTTTTCTCAAATAGATCATCTATATGGCTGATATTGTGGTGAAATCCCTCCCACAGTGTGATGTCAGGACCAGGGCTCTGACAATTTCCAGTCTGTGAACCTCGTTGCATTGTGGGAAATAACCAGAGTTTCCAACTCTCAAGCATGCAGCATCTCCCTCGGTGCATGGAACTCTCATTAATTGAACATTCCACAGTGCTGCACCTGGCAGCACCAAAGATGTCGCCACCTCTGGTACATAGTTACATAGTTACATAGTTATTTTGGTTGAAAAAAGACATACGTCCATTTACATTTCAGAATGTAAATCAGGGAGAGGAAAGTGATTTATAAATGAATATTGCACAATAAAATAAGCCATTTTATGAATGATGTTATTTTCACGACAGTTCCTCTTTAACATCAGTAGCAGTTTTCCTGTAAGCAGCGTTTCTGTTTGTACGCCTGTTTTCGGCAGAAGTGAGGGAATCTGACAACGGGGGGAAAAGTGTGATAAAAAATGGCTGCTTAAACAGGCGGCCATGTTGCGTGCGTTTCAGTGTCGGCACTTATACACGCACGGAAAGCCCATTTGTTTTGCAGAGGGATTTATTGCAGCGGTAATAACTGTCACGGTGAAAGCGTCATTAATGCGCCGCAGACATCGGCTCCGGTGTGGGATTCATCACGCTATCGACTTCCTGACACGGCGACGTGAACCCTTGTCATGAACTGGAGCACTCAGCGTGCGATTGTGATCAATAGCGGAGCAGAGAGGGGACGGAGGTTCCCGGCCTGTCTGTCTGGCCTGCTGGGAAGAGAGAAAAATGCAGGATTATTTCATTCATAAAAACAGACATTCCCTGCTGAGGAATCCAAGGCAAAATCAGAGGAAAAAGGGAAATCTGAACCCTCTGCCTGAAGTGAGGGGGATATGGAGGCTGACATATTTATTTCCTTTTACACAATACCAGTTGCCTGGCAGCCCTGCTGATCCTCTGCCTCTAATACTGAAAGCCATAGCCCCTGAACAAGCATGCAGATCAGCAGGGCAGTTTCTATGCTAAATTGTTCACAGGGTAAAATTGCACCGCTCCCCCCATAGGCTCGTGAACTCCATTTGCAATGCAGTATTTTGCAGTATGAGTTGGCCCTCAGTACTATGTATGTAGCCAGATGTAGCCAACCCCCCACCCCGGTATAGGTAGTCAGGTATAGATGCCCTCAGTATAGGTAGTCAGGTATAGGTGCCCCCAGTATAGGTAGCCAGGTATAGGTGCCTCCAGTATAGGTAGCCAGGTATAGGTGCCCCAGTATAGGTAGCCAGGTATAGGTGCCCCAGTATAGGTAGCCAGGTATAGGTGCCCAAATATAGGTAGCCAGGTATAGCTGCTCCCAGTATAGGTAGCCAGGTATAGCTGCTCCCAGTATAGGTAGCCAGGTATAGCTGCTCCCAGTATAGGTAGCCAGGTATAGCTGCCCCAGTATAGGTAGCCAGGTATAGGTGCCCCCAGTATAGGTAGCCAGACATAGGTGCCCCCAGTATAGGTAGCCAGGAATAGGTGCCCCCAGTATAGGTAGCCAAACATAGGTGCCCCCAGTATAGGTAGCCAGGTATAGGTGCCCCAGTATAGGTAGCCAGGAATAGGTGCCCTCAGTATAGGTAGCCAGGTATAGGTGCCCCAGTATAAGTAGCCAGGTATAGGTGCCCCAGTATAAGTAGCCAGGTATAGGTGTCCCCAGTATATGTAGCCAGGTATAGGTGCCTCCAGTATAAGTAGCCAGGTATAGGTGCCCTCAGTATCGGTAGCCAGGTATAGGTGCCCCCAGTGTTGGTAGCCAGGTACAGGTGTCCCCAGGATAGGTAGCCAAGTATAGGTGCCCCCAGTATAGGTAGCCAGGTATAGGTGCCCCAGTATAGGTAGCCAGGTATAGGTGCCCCTAGTATAGGTAGCCAGGTATAGGTGCCCCCAGTATACTTAGCCAGGAATAGGTGCCCCAGTATAGGTGCCCCTAGTATAGGTAGCCAGGTATAGGTGCCCCCAGTATAGGTAGCCATGTATAGGTGCCCCCAGTATAGGCCGGCCAGGTATAGGTGCCCCCAGTATAGGTAGCCAGGTATAGGTGCCCCCAGTATAGGTAGCCAGGAATAGGTGCCCCAGTATAGGTAGCCAGGTATAGGTGCCCCCAGTATAGGTAGCCAGGTATAGGTGCCCCCAGTATACTTAGCCAGGAATAGGTGCCCCAGTATAGGTGCCCCTAGTATAGGTAGCCAGGTATAGGTGCCCCCAGTATAGGTAGCCAGGTATAGGTGCCCTCAGTATAGGTAGCCTGGTATAGGTGCCCCCAGTATAGGTAGCCAGGTATAGGTGCCCCCAGTATAGGTAGCCAGGTATAGGTGCCCCCAGTATAGGTAGCCAGGTATAGGTGCCCCCAGTATAGGTAGCCAGGAATAGGTGCCCCAGTATAGGTGCCCTCAGTATAGGTAGCCAGGAATAGGTGCCCCCAGTATAGGTAGTCAGGTATAGGTGCCCCCAGTATAGGTATCCAGGTATAGGTGCCCCAGTATAGGTGCCCTCAGTATAGGTAGCCAGGTATAGGTGCCCTCAGTATAGGTAGCCAGGAATAGGTGCCCCCAGTATAGGTAGTCAGGTATAGGTGCCCCCAGTATAGGTAGCTAGGTATAGTTGCCCCAGTATAGGTAGTCAGGTATAGGTGCCCCCAGTATAGGTAGTCAGGTATAGGTGCCCCCAGTATAGGTAGTCAGGTATAGGTGCCTATTATTTTATTTATTTATTTGTTTTATGAACACCCTGGACAGAGACCATTTTGTATTTGAAGTGGAGGGAAGCAGAGGTAAGAAATTCTGGCAATATATAATATTACAGTATATAATATATAATTTAAAGCAAGGAGTTTTGAATCAGGGCGGTATCATCTTGATATAAAACGTCTTGCTTTTACTGATGGATAACACGATACAACACTCTACTGCTTCTATATCATTTACAGAAATCCAGAGTTTTGGCCTTTTTTTAAAAAACAAATTGGCTGCAGCTACTAAATGGCTGCGATGTGTCAAACAAAATGATTTTAACTCCTAATGTAAAATGTTCCCGCAGTCCCATTTATTAACCGCATGCCTCATCATTAGACGTAATGACCTCATCCCTAATCAATTCTCCGCTCAGATAAACGGTCACCCCGCCTGTCCATCTGAGGCTAGTCCTGAATAATTGACCATGGGAAGGGCTGGACAGAGCACAGGGGTTATTGATAATACAACCTCTTACTGATGCTTTAATTGATATGTTCGGATAATGATCCCCTCACCATTGATGTGCTAATTGCGCTGTCTGCGGATGAAGATGCGATTGAAGCGGCGTGCGGTACAGGCACAGTGTGTCAGCAATCCATACGCAGTAATGGCTAATCAATACATTTTTCACAAGTGACCAGTTCCTACCCAGCCGTGCAGACTGGCAGCCAATCGATGGCGGTCTGTGGGATGGCAGAGGCCCAGGGGGCTGCTCTCCTCGGTCTGGACCTGACCGTGACTCTGAAACAAGCTAATAGCTGCAGGTTAGCCAGGAGGCCAAGTTTATGCCCTGTAGGCCCTGCGCTGGGATTCCGGCTCTCTGCTGCTCACCTTTGACACACACAATTATTTCTGCTTCAGGTTAACCCCTTGTCTGTCTGACTTCTTCAGGGAAACTAAGTGAGGAAAAATGGAGCTGTTACTAACCAGATTCCACAGAAAAAATAACAACAACCAGGTAGTCGAAGCTGGAGACATTCCACATGTTCTAGAGCAGTGTTTCTCAACATTTTATTGGTATGTACCCCTTTTAAAACCCTGTACTTACCAAGTACCCCCTAGCATAGTAAACATTATCACAAGTACCCCTTGACAAATATATATTTAAAGCTAGTACATGATAATTTGTTCTAAACTATTTCCAAGCCTTTACTATTGCTTTTAAATAGCTAAAACACTAATTTGGTGTTGTTTAAATATGATTTATCATTTTCTACAACTCTAAATTTGTTATTCTTGGTTAAGTATATAAAGCCCGAGTACCCCCTGGAACCATCAGAAGTACCCCCTGGGGTACGCGGACCACACATTGAGAACCTAGGTTCTAGAGAATGCTTCATCACTTCTACAGAGGAACTTCTTCAGGCGCTGGGTCCCCGGTTCAAATCCCAGCCGGGGCACTATCTGCACAGAGTTTGTATGTTCTCCCCGAGTCCACGTGGGGTTCCTCCGGGCACTCCTGTTTCCTCCAACATTCTAAAAACATACCGATAAGTTAATTGGCTTCTCCCTAAAAAAAAAAAAAAAAATGGCCCTAGACTATGATATATACACTACACCATACATACATAGACATATGACTATGGTAGGGATTAGATTGTGAGCTCCTCTGAGGGACAGTTAGTGACAAGACAATATGCTCTGTACAGCGCTGCGGAAGATGCAGGCGCTATATAAATACTAAATAATAATAATGATTTATAAGTACAAGTAGTCCACTTACTCTACCAGCCTAATAAGCAGATAGTGGGGTGCATATTTTGCATACAGATGAATTTGGTTCACAAGAAAGGGATAGGAAGCCGACTATATCGATCTGTACAAACAATCCCTAAACAGGAGAGGGGAGATTCAACATCACTTATCATCAACATACAATCCAGTTTTATCACACTAGAAATCTTCATCCTCAGTCAGCACTATTAGCACATCAGTGATGACCAACACGATCATTATCTGGGCGTATTCATTCAAATGGAGGTTGTATTATCAATAACCTCTGTGCTCTGTGCAGTCCTTCCTGTGGTAATTGGAATTATTCTCTTGAAAAAGATATGCACTTTTTAAGTGTTGAATATATTAGATGAATAGGGTGTCCACAGAGAGCTATGTACTTATGTTCACAACATTAACACTATCTTATAAGTTGAGAATTCTAATAGAATAAGTGCTATACAAAGCAATGATAATGAATAATAACAGACGTTTACAGCCATACTAAGCAGACAAGCGGCACTGCTGCTCAGTGTCTGGTCTAAAATGCTGCAGTTAAGAATTATTATCTAGTATTTATATAGATTACACGGTATATAGTCTGGCTGCTAACTGTCCCATAGAAGGACTCACTATTTAAAGAGAACCCGAGGTGTGTTTAAAGAATATTATCTGCATACAGAGGCTGGATCTGCCTATACAGCCCAGCCTCTGTTGCTATCCCAAACCCCCCTAAGGTCCCCCTGCACTCTGCAATCCCTCATAAATCACAGCCGTGCTGTGAGGCTGTGTTTACATCTGTAGTGTCAGTCTCAGCTGCTCCCCCGCCTCCTGCATAGCTCTGGTCCCTGCCCCCGTCCCTTCCCTCCAATCAGCAGGGAGGGAAGGGATGCAGGCGGGGGCTGGAGTTCTGCAGGAGGCGGGGAGAGCAGCAGACTGACACTATAGAGATAAACACAGCCAGCTCTGACAAGCTGTTTGTCAGCAACGTGGCTGTGATTTATGAGGGATTGCAGAATGCAGGGGGACCTTAGGGGGGTTTGGGATAGCAACAGAGGCTGGGCTGTATAGGCAGATCCAGCCTCTGTATGCAGATAATATTCTTCAAACCCACCTCGGGTTCTCTTTAATGCTACCATAACCATATGTCCATTGTAATCTAAGGCTAATTTAGGGGCAAGCTAATTAACTTCTCTCCATGTTTGTAAGCTGTGGGAGGAAACCCGAGTGCCCAGAGGAAACCCACACAGACACGGAAATAACATTCTCTATGCAGATAGTGCCATGGCTGAAAGTCAGATCGGTGGTCCTCACAATCTAATGACCCTAATTCTGTCTAGAGACCATTTTGAGGGAAGCCAATCAATCTACCACTGTTTTCTTTAATGAAAGAATCCAATGCAAACACAGGAGGACATACAAAGTCTGAGCAGACAGTGTCCTGGCCAGGATCTGTTACTGGAACTCTTGTACTGTCTGCAAGACTTCAAACCACTTTGCCTAATATGATTGGTTAGTATGGGTAATAATCCTATTTATTTGCATTAGCTCTTATAAATGAATACACAGAATAATCGGCACATATATGTTGAGTCAGTTTCAGGTATAAAACTCAGGATTTCTTTTTTGCTCTAATAGATTCTTTGCAGTGAAAAAGGTACTACCAGAAAAAGCCACTGTAGCAGACCAGCATTCAAACAGTTAAACACAGCACTTTCTTCTTCAGTGGGAAGCTTAGAGCCCTTGTGGAACTTGATGAGGAAGGGATTACAATAGTAGCTGATAAGAAAACAAACAAGATAATGTGAACACTGCTCACAGCGTCTCAGCTGAATACAAGCACAAGTGTACACAGGAGAAGACACATTGTCACTGGATACATGGTAATATATAAATACAGCAGCTATGCAGTAAATTACAATGGCAGCTTTCAGAGCAGATAAACTGTACTTTGGGAACTTGTCATTTGCAGACAGGCTATATTACTTGTGCACAAAAGCAAATATGATAACTGTATGGCTAATAAAAAGTTGGGAAACCCAATTTTATTGATTATTATGTCAGATTTTAATCCCTCCCTAAGTTCGTTCCTAAATGTGTCATGTCCTATGTACCGGGTGATATGACATAAAGAGACTGAAAATAGGGCAGATTTTAGCTGTTCTGGTTCACACGGTGGACTAACATGTTCTCTTATGTAAAAGAGGTTGTAAAAGTGCTGATTTAACAAAAAAAGTTACACAACTGTGCATAAATTCTTTGTATTTCCTTTAAACAAACTGATGACCTGAGAATGATTATCTGCAGATCTGATATAACCACTAAAAGGCTGAAGGAGGGGGAATTTACTGCCAGCCCTGCTCATATCCGCTGCTGGCCAGCACTGAGCCCTGCTATGGACTCCTCCTTACACCAAACTTCATGACAGGGGGGCAACCACGGAAACAGTAAATTCGGGCGCCTGAGGCTAGTGGACAAATCGGGCGCCGCCATTCACTCCTATAATAAATATCGTTTAATGGGCGCCCGATAGGAAAAAAGGGCGCCGGAGAAAACTAACGTTTTAAAAGCGGCACCCGGAGACTTAATGTTTTATTACTGTTTCTCATGATTACACATTATTTAATGATTTATACATTTTTAAATATTATTTTTAAACGAAAAACAGTACAATATTTTTTTCCAAACATTATTTTTAAACGAAAAACAGTACTTTTTTTTTTTTTTAATTTTTTTTTTTCCATTATTTTTAAACGAAAAAACCAACAGGGGGGTCTTAGGTTTAGGCACCAACAGGGGGGTCTTAGGTTTAGGCACCAACAGGGGGGTATTAGGTTTAGGCACTAACAGGGGGGTCTTAGGTTTAGGCACCAACAGGGGGGTCTTAGGTTTAGGCACTAATAGGGGGGTCTAGGGGTTAGGGGTAGGTACAGGGAGGGTTACTTAGGCACCAACAGGGGGTGTCTTAGGTTTAGGCATCAACAGGGGGGTCTAGGGGTTAGGGGTAGGTACAGGGAGGGTTACTTAGTAATTTTTATTTTAAACGTTATTATACGTTTCACTATTTAAACGAAAGATTAACGTTTTTACAATTGCCGATTTAATGCACATTATTTAATGATTTATAACTAGTGTTGGGCGAACAGTGTTCGCCACTGTTCGGGTTCTGCAGAACATCACCCTGTTCGGGTGATGTTCGAGTTCGGCCGAACACCTGATGGTGTTCGGCCAAACCGTTCGGCCACATGGCCGAACTAAGAGCGCATGGCCGAACGTTCCCCGAACGTTCGGCTAGCGCTGTGATTGGCCGAACGGGTCACGTGGTTCGGACCCGAACGCGCTCTGATTGGCCGAACTGTCACGTGGTTCGGGTAAATAAATACCCGAACCACGTCATATCTCCGCCATTTGTCTGTGGGTTTAGCTTTGGGTAGGCAGGCAGGGTAGTTCGCGCTCCAGCCACGCTAGCCAGGGTCCCCCCTGTCATTGTGTCGCTGCTGGGAACAGTAGTACACCGCTTGCTCAGCCACACTATATAGCATTCTGTTTACTGCCACTCTGTGTACCTCGCTCAGCCACATTATATAGCATTCTGTTCACTGTTCTGTGTCTGCTGGGAATAGTGGTACACCGCTCGCTCAGCCACACTATATAGCATTCTGTTTACTGTTCTGTGTCTGCTGGGAATAGTGGTACACCGCTCGCTCAGCCACACTATATAGCATTCTGTTCACTGTTCTGTGTCTGCTGGGAATAGTGGTACACCGCTCGCTCAGCCACACTATATAGCATTCTGTTTACTGTTCTGTGTCTGCTGGGAATAGTGGTACACCGCTCGCTCAGCCACACTATATAGCATTCTGTTTACTGTTCTGTGTCTGCTGGGAATAGTGGTACACCGCTCGCTCAGCCACACTATATAGCATTCTGTTTACTGTTCTGTGTCTGCTGGGAATAGTAGTACACCGCTCGCTCAGCCACACTATATAGCATTCTGTTTACTGCCACTCTGTGTACCTCGCTCAGCCACATTATATAGCATTCTGTTCACTGTTCTGTGTCTGCTGGGAATAGTGGTACACCGCTCGCTCAGCCACACTATATAGCATTCTGTTTACTGTTCTGTGTCTGCTGGGAATAGTGGTACACCGCTCGCTCAGCCATACTATATAGCATTCTGTTTACTGTTCTGTGTCTGCTGGGAATAGTGGTACACCGCTCGCTCAGCCACACTATATAGCATTCTGTTCACTGTTCTGTGTCTGCTGGGAATAGTGGTACACCGCTCGCTCAGCCACACTATATAGCATTCTGTTTACTGTTCTGTGTCTGCTGGGAATAGTGGTACACCGCTCGCTCAGCCACACTATATAGCATTCTGTTTACTGTTCTGTGTCTGCTGGGAATAGTAGTACACCGCTCGCTCAGCCACACTATATAGCATTCTGTTTACTGCCACTCTGTGTACCTCGCTCAGCCACATTATATAGCATTCTGTTCACTGTTCTGTGTCTGCTGGGAATAGTGGTACACCGCTCGCTCAGCCACACTATATAGCATTCTGTTTACTGTTCTGTGTCTGCTGGGAATAGTGGTACACCGCTCGCTCAGCCATACTATATAGCATTCTGTTTACTGTTCTGTGTCTGCTGGGAATAGTGGTACACCGCTCGCTCAGCCACACTATATAGCATTCTGTTTACTGTTCTGTGTCTGCTGGGAATAGTAGTACACCGCTCACCCGCCACTGTATAGCATTGTGCTCTGTGTCGCTGCTGGGAATAGTGGTACACCACTCACCCGTCACTGTATAGCATTGTGCTCTGTGTCGCTGCTGGGAATAGTGGTACTGTATAGCATTTCTGTACTGCCACTGTACTGCTGCCAGTCAGCGTGTACTGTAAGGATAAGTGAAATGAGGAAGAAATCCGGTGAAAGAGGGAGGGGCAAGGGAAGAGGTGTTTCCCCTGACGGTTCACGTACAGGCCACAGTGGAGCACCCAAGAAAACCCACTCAATACCGCCCATGTTGTCCAGGACAACAACCCTCACAAATCCAAAAGAACAGGACCAGATAATTACTTGGATGACCTCTCAAGCGTCCAGCAGTGGGTTAAGCAGCACCAGCACATCACGCACGAGGTCCGAGTCCTCAGCCAGTTACAAGGAGCCAGTGGGCACAAAGCTGACAAAACCGGCAGCGACACCACGCACACAACTGCCAGATAACCAGTCCGATGAATTACCTCAGGACACAATGGGGTATTCGCAGGAGCTATTCCCAGCCCAACAAACTTCCACCTTTCAAAGGTCAATGGAGGAACAGCCAGAAATGTTGTGCCTGGATTCACAACCGTTAACTGTGGGAAATGCACCGCGCACTGAAATACAAGGCGAGTCCGAGGAGGACTCGGAAACCCAAATCCCAGAGCAATTTGGGCAGGAGGGGTTGCAATTGCAGGAGGTCGGCCGACAAGATCTGGAAGACGACGTTGGAGTGAGCTGCGCAGAGGTTGTTCTGGGGAGCTCTACTCCACGGCGGCGGCCCACAATGACATATGACGAGTTTGAGGAGATGGAAGAGGAGGGTATGGACAATGTGGACAGAGACCCAGATTTTGTTTGTGAACGAGAACATCGCCGTCGTAGCAGCAGCACAGATGAGTCTGTTGAAGAACCCACTGCTGCACGAGTTCGCCTTGTGACACAAGGTAGGCGGCGCTCAATTTCAGGCACCACAAGCGTGGAAGTTCAAGTGAGAGGCAAAAGAGGAGCAAACAGAAATCGCCAGCAAGGCAGGTGCTCCAAAGTCTGGGCTTTCTTTGAAGACTGCACTGAGGATGTTACCATGGCGATTTGCAAGGTGTGCAAGACCCGCCTGAGCAGGGGGAAAAGTATTAACAACCTCTCCACCACCAGCATGAGCCGTCACATGCTATCCAAACATCCCACTCTGTGGGCAAACGCGGCAGGACAGGGTACCAGCAACAACACTGCCTCCCTTGGGTTCACCAGACTCACCACCAGACCCGCCTCAGCAGCAGCAGTAGCCCAGCCATTGCGTGGTTCACAACATTCACAACCATCAGACGACGCTGACACTGTCACTTTCCGGAGTAGTGCTCTTGAGGTCTCCCAGTGTTCATCAAACACAACAACCAACAGCCCTTCCGTGTGCAGCGCTACGGTTCAGTTGTCTGTGTCGGAGATGTTTGAGCGCAAGAGGAAATTGCCAGCAAATGACCCCCGGGCCGTGGCAGTAACAGCCAGCATAGCCAAGCTTCTGGCCTGCGAAATGCTGCCATATCGAGTGGTGGAGACAAACAGCTTCAAGGGCATGATGTCAGTGGCCATCCCACGTTACGTGGTTCCCAGCCGCTACCACTTTGCGCGCTCTGCAGTGCCTGAGTTGCATGAGCACGTGGTCAGCAAAATAACCCGAAGCTTGAAGAATGCCGTTGCCTGCAAGGTTCACCTCACCACTGACACCTGGACGAGTGCGTTCGGCCAGGGTCGATACATCTCCCTTACCGCGCACTGGGTGAACCTTGTGGAGCCTGGCAGCGATTCCTCACCTGCTACGGCGCGGGTGTTGCCCACGCCGCAAACAGCTGCACCGCCGTCCCTCCCACTGGATAACAACAGCAGCACCTACCTCTCTGACTCCTTCTCCTCCAACGCATCTCAAAGCTGTACCTCATCCGGAAACGCTAACCCAGCAGCAGTAGGATCGTGGAAGCAGTGCAGCACAGCTGTTGGCATGCGTCAGCAAGCGTTGCTGAAGCTAATCTGCCTTGGGGATAAGCAGCACACAGGGGAGGAAATTTGGAGGGGAATAAAGGAACAGACGGATTTGTGGCTGGCACCGCTGGACCTGAAACCGAGCATGGTTGTGTGTGATAATGGGAGTAATCTCATTCGCGCTTTAAGGTTGGCTAAGCTGACACACATCCCTTGCCTGGCGCACGTGATGAACCTAGTAGTTCAGCGGTTCCTGAGGACATACCCAGGCGTGGCCGATCTTCTGTTGAAGGTGCGTCGAGTGGCCAAACATTGTAGAAATTCCAGTACTGCTTCGGGGGCACTCGCCAAGATGCAGGAGCGCTTCAATCTCCCCCACCATCGCTTGCTGTGTGATGTCCCTACGCGCTGGAATTCTACGCTGCACATGCTAGCCCGCTTTTGCGAGCAGAAGAGTGCAGTGGTCCAGTACATGACGGCGCAGTACCGAGGCGCATCCGGCCAGCTGCCAAGCTTCTGTGGATCCGATTGGGCCAACATGTTGGACCTCTGCCAAGTCCTCCAAAATTTTGAGCAATCCACGTTGCTTGTGAGCAGTGACAACTCTTCAGTCAGCATTACCATACCACTGCTGTGTTTACTGAAGAGGTCGATGTTAAAAATCAAGGAAACAGCTGTCATGATGCAACTGGGGGAATCTGAAGGAGAAAACGATCAGCGTGATGGTACCAACATCAGGCCATCCGCCTCAGGGAACGCTGGCCCCAGCAGCTATGACGAAGAAGAGGAGGAGGAACAGCTGGAGTTGGAGCAGGAATTTCATGCCACCACTGACGAGGGCCAGAGCGGTGCACGTTGGACTTCCACAATTCAACGCGAATGGTCAGCAGAAGCAGACCAGGAGGAAGGTGACGACTATGATGCATCACAACAACTATCACAACGCTCACAAGAGGATGATGAGGATTCTGGTAGGACTCTGGCACACATGGCTCAATTCATGCTAGACTGCATTGAACGTGACCCACGCATTGTGCGCATTCTGGACAACACCAATTACTGGGTTTATACCCTTCTGGATCCACGGTACAAACACAATGTTCCAAAACTGCTTGAAGAAAGAGTCAGACAGGTCAAAATGGAAGAATACCAGCAGGCCCTTGTGGAGACTTTAGAGAGGAGATTGACATCCTCCCCCTCCTCTAGCCAGTTGTACGCAGACAGACTGACTTCCACAAACCCAGGACGACCAGGAGGGCAGCAAACAACGCAAGCCGCAGCTAGTACCCAAAAGGGAACGGTATCGGCAGTGTCCTTGGAGTGGGAAAATTTTCTGACACCCATGCAGCAGCAGCCCACTGAACAGCAAGCGTGCAGATCCACCTCCAACACCGATCGCCTGGAGAAGATGGTCAAGGACTACATGTCAGATGACGTAGCTGTGTCGAACAATCCATCTGCACCCTTCAACTATTGGGTATCGAAGCTAGACACCTGGCACGAACTGGCAATGTACGCAATAGAGGTGCTGGCTTGCCCGGCAGCCAGCGTTATGTCGGAACGCTGTTTCAGTGCTGCCGGAGGCATCGCCACAGATCGGCGTATCCGCCTCTCTACAGAAAATGCAGACCGTCTGACTCAAATTAAAATGAATCAATCCTGGATTGGAAATGACTACGCAACACTCCAGGACCCCAACCAAGTAACATGACCAATGAACATCTGGGATGGTGTAGCGTTTCCGGTCCCTGTTTATTGAACCTCTCATCTGTATTACATTTATGACTGCATGGCGGCAAAAAGCATTGCTGCTTTATCCGCACACTTTTTGTCCTCATGCAAGGCCTGGGTTGTTGTGTCTCAAAAACCGTGGCCTTCTCCTCCTGCGCCTCCTCCTGTTCCATCACGTCTGCTGCTGCTGGGTTACCGTTGCCGCGTGGTCCCTGTTTATTGAACCACTTATCTTTATTACATTTATGACTGCATGGCGGTACAAAGCATGCTATCCGCACGCTTTTTGTCCTCATGCAAGGCCTGGGTTGTTGTGTCTCACAAAGCGTGGCCTTCTCCTCCTGCGCCTCCTCCTGTTCCATCACGTCTGCTGCTGCTGGGTTAGCGTTGCCGCGTGGTCCCTGTTTATTGAACCACTTATCTTTATTACATTTATGACTGCATGGCGGTACAAAGCATGCTATCCGCACGCTTCTTGCCCTCATGCAAGGCCTGGGTTGTTGTGTCTCACAAAGCGTGGCCTTCTCCTCCTGCGCCTCCTCCTGTTCCATCACGTCTGCTGCTGCTGGGTTAGCGTTGCCGCGTGGTCCCTGTTTATTGAACCACTTATCTTTATTACATTTATGACTGCATGGCGGTAAAAAGCATGCTATCCGCACGCTTTTTGTCCTCATGCAAGGCCTGGGTTGTTGTGTCTCACAAAGCGTGGCCTTCTCCTCCTGCGCCTCCTCCTGTTCCATCACGTCTGCTGCTGCTGGGTTAGCGTTGCCGCGTGGTCCCTGTTTATTGAACCACTTATCTTTATTACATTTATGACTGCATGGCGGTACAAAGCATGCTATCCGCACGCTTCTTGCCCTCATGCAAGGCCTGGGTTGTTGTGTCTCACAAAGCGTGGCCTTCTCCTCCTGCGCCTCCTCCTGTTCCATCACGTCTGCTGCTGCTGGGTTAGCGTTACCGGTCCCTTTTCCTGGAACCTCTTATATGTATTACATTTATGACTGCATGCCGGCAAAAAACATGTTACCTGTGCAAAGAAAACAGACATTTCCCGCATTTAAAAGACAGTTTTCCCTTTGAAACTTTAAAATCGATTTTATCAAAAACTATAAGCTCTTTTTGCTATTTTTTTTTTCCCCTTGTGCCCACTCCCAAGGTGCACATACCCTGTAAATTTGGGGTATGTAGCATGTAAGGAGGCTTTACAAACCACAAAAGTTCGGGTCCCCATTGACTTCCATTATGTTCGGAGTTCGGGTCGAACACCCGAACATCGCGGCCATGTTCGGCCTGTTCGGCCCGAACCCGAACATCTAGATGTTCGCCCAACACTATTTATAACTTTAAAAAACATTAATTTTAAACGAAATACAGTACAATACATTTTTAAACGTTATCCATGCTTATCGTTAAAAACCCGGCGCCCTTTTTTCCCAGCGCCCCTTTTTAACGTACGCGGCAACCACTGCCTGGAAGCTCAAGATAAGGATCATTTACTGCCTGTCCTCCTCCTGTCAGCTCCTGGCCAGCACCGAGCCCTGCTATGGACTCCTCCTTACACCAAACTTCATGTCAGTGCAGCAACCGCAACCACTACCTGCAAGCCCAGGATAAGGGTCATTTACTGCCTGTCCTCCTCCTGTCAGCTCCTGGCCAGCACCGAGCCCTGCTATGGACTCCTAACCCCAAACTTCATGACAGGGGGGGGCAACCACTACCTGCAAGCCCGAGATAAGGGATATTCACTGCCTGTCCGCTGCTGGCCAGCTCCAAGCCCTGCTATGGACTCCTAACCCCAAACTTCATGACAGGGGGGCAACCACTGCCTGGAAGCTCAAGATTAGGTTTATTAAAAAGAATGGTTGTTTGGTGGTTGAACCACTTCAAGTGGAGGACGAAAATTGAAAAACAAATTCGGTATTTGCCCGTGGAACATTGAAATTTGACAATATTGGAATTTTGGCTGTTCTGATCAACCCTAATCTGTACCTGCTGCAGTCCCCCGCTATACCCCCCCTCCCCCTCTCCATCCATACTAGTATATAGCCTTACTTGAGCATATTCCATGGCTCCCAATATTTCAGTGTATTCCCGGCTGTGTCCCCGGCTCCCATTATTTCAGCATATCCCCGGCTGTGTCCATGGCTCCCATTATTTCAGCATATCCCCGGCTGTGTCCATGGCTCCCATTATTTCAGCATTTTCCCGGCTGTGTCCATGGCTCCCATTATTTCAGTATATCCCCAGCTGTGTCCATGGCTCCCATTATTTCAGTATATCCCCGGCTGTGTCCATGGCTCCCATTATTTCAGTATATCCCCGGCTGTGTCCATGGCTCCCATTATTTCAGTATATCCCCGGCTGTGTCCATGGCTCCCATTATTTCAGCATATCCCCAGCTGTGTCCATGGCTCCCATTAGTTCAGCATATCCCTGGCTGTGTCCATGGCTCCCATTATTTCAGTATATCCCCGGCTGTGTCCATGGCTCCCATTATTTCAGTATATCCCCCGCTATGTCCATGGCTCCCATTATTTCAGTATATCCCCGGCTGTGTCCATGGCTCCCATTATTTCAGTATATCCCCGGCTGTGTCCATGATGGCTCCCATTATTTCAGTATATCCCTGGCTGTGTCCATGGCTCCCATTATTTCAGTATATCCCCGGCTGTGTCCATGGCTCTAGAGATGAGCGTAATGACCTAATTACGAATTTCCGAAATTTCGCGAAATTACTACAATTACGATTTTAGCAGTAATCGAAATTTCGTAATTTTCGCAAATTACGCAAATTTTCGTAATTACGATTACGAAATTTAGTATTTTAAAGTTTGCAAAGGTTTCTATCCCTCTAGATGCCTAAAATGAATGAATAACTAACCAACCTCTCTCTCTCTCTCTCTCTCTCTCTCTCTCTCTCTCTCTCTCTCTCTCTCTCTCTCTCTCTCTCTCTCTCTCTCTCTCTCTCTCTCTCTCTCTCTCTCTCTCTCTCTCTCTCTCTCCCCAGAGATTTGTAGTATTTCAAAACCATACTCACATTCATGACATGTCCAGGGATCAAACCCAGGCCAACCACATGGAAGACAGCTATGCTCACCACCATACCACCAAACACACACTAAATAAACTGCTAACCTAAATCTTACTTGTAGACAGTCATATGAGACACATGCTGGGTGCAGGGCTTTGTGATTGGACCATGCGATAGAGTGAGGTGCAAAAATGAAATCATGCCTAGCAGAGGATGGTTTCACAGTGCTAAATGCTAGGCTGGCTGTGGTGCAATTGGTTAGTGTGTCTGGCTGGTAACAGCAAGGTTACAGGTTCAATTCCATCCAGGCATGTCTTTTCCTTTTGCGTTCAACAGTTGTCCAAACAGAGCCAACAGAGCCCCAGATAGCCATGTAGAGTTAGGTCACAGCTAGCCTGGCTGTGGTGCAATTGGTTAGTGTGTCTGGCTGGTAACAGCAAGGTTACAGGTTCGATTCCATCCAGGCATGTCTTTTCCTTTTGCGTTCAACAGTTGTCCAAACAGAGCCAACAGAGCCCCAGATAGCCATGTAGAGTTAGGTCACAGCTAGCCTGGCTGTGGTGCAATTGGTTAGTGTGTCTGGCTGGTAACAGCAAGGTTACAGGTTTGATTCCATCCAGGCATGTCTTTTCCTTTTGCGTGCGCGCGCTGCGCCATTGAACCCCATGGGGTATTTTGCGTGCGTAAAACTTTACGCATGCAAAACTTTGTGCTCGGTGTTTGGACAACTGTTGAACTCAAAAGGAAAAGACATGCCTGGATGGAATCGAACCTGTAACCTTGCTGTTACCAGCCAGACACACTAACCAATTGCACCACAGCCAGGCTAGCTGTGACCTAACTCTACATGGCTATCTGGGGCTCTGTTGGCTCTGTTTGGACAACTGTTGAACGCAAAAGGAAAAGACATGCCTGGATGGAATCGAACCTGTAACCTTGCTGTTACCAGCCAGACACACTAACCAATTGCACCACAGCCAGCCTAGCATTTAGCATTGTGAAACCATCCTCTGCTAGGCATGATTTCATTTTTGCACCTCACTCTATCGCATGGTCCATGGTCCAATCACAAAGCCCTGCACCCAGCATGTGTCTCATATGACTGTCTACAAGTAAGATTTAGGTTAGCAGTCTATTTAGTGTGTGTTTGGTGGTATGGTGGTGAGCATAGCTGTCTTCCATGTGGTTGGCCTGGGTTTGATCCCTGGACATGTCATGAATGTGAGTATGGTTTTGAAATACTACAGATCTCTAGAGAGAGAGAGAGAGAGAGAGGGAGGGAGGGAGGGAGGAGGAGGACTGTGCTATTCATTTTAGGCATCTAGAGGGATAGAAACCCTTACAAACTTGAAAAAGTAAAATTTCGGTTGGAGACACGAAATTCGTCATTACGGGAGTGAAATTTCGATTTGAAAATTAATTACGAAATTACGAATTTGGGTCGTAATGTTAAATTTCGCATTCGTAATAAAAGCAGTTCGAAATTTCGAAAATTTCAGCTCATCTCTACATGGCTCCCATTATTTCAGTATATCCCCGGCTGTGTCCATGGCTCCCATTATTTCAGTATATCCCCGGCTGTGTCCATGGCTCCCAATATTTCGGTATATCCCCGGCTGTGTCCATGGCTCCCATTATTTCAGTATATCCCCGGCTGTGTCCATGGCTCCCATTATTTCAGTATATCCCTGGCTGTGTCCATGGCTCCCATTATTTCAGTATATCCCCGGCTGTGTCCATGGCTCCCATTATTTCAGTATATCCCCGGCTATGGCTATGGCTCCCATTATTTCAGTATATCCCCGGCTGTGTCCATGGCTCCCATTATTTCAGTATATCCCCGGCTGTGTCCATGGCTCCCAATATTTCGGTATATCCCCGGCTGTGTCCATGGCTCCCATTATTTCAGTATATCCCCGGCTGTGTCCATGGCTCCCATTATTTCAGTATATCCCTGGCTGTGTCCATGGCTCCCATTATTTCAGTATATCCCCGGCTGTG
Organism: Hyperolius riggenbachi; assembly: GCF_040937935.1. Lineage (NCBI taxonomy): Eukaryota > Metazoa > Chordata > Amphibia > Anura > Hyperoliidae > Hyperolius > Hyperolius riggenbachi. The sequence goes on along the minus strand of NC_090654.1, from coordinate 297,560,193 downwards.
TCCATGGCTCCCATTATTTCAGTATATCCCCGGCTATGGCTATGGCTCCCAATATTTCGGTATATCCCCGGCTGTGTCCATGGCTCCCATTATTTCAGTATATCCCCGGCTGTGTCCATGGCTCCCATTATTTCAGTATATCCCTGGCTGTGTCCATGGCTCCCATTATTTCAGTATATTCCCGGCTGTGTCCATGGCTGCCAGTATTTCAGTATATCCCCGGCTGTGTCCATGGCTCCCATTATTTCAGTATATCCCCAGCTGTGTCCATGGCTCCCATTATTTCAGTATATCCCCGGCTGTGTCCATGGCTCCCATTATTTCAGTATATCCCTGGCTGTGTCCATGGCTCCCATTATTTCAGTATATCCCTGGCTGTGTCCATGGCTCCCATTATTTCAGTATATCCCCGGCTGTGTCCATGGCTCCCATTATTTCAGTATATTCCCGGCTGTGTCCATGGCTGCCAGTATTTCAGTATATCCCCGGCTGTGTCCATGGCTCCCATTATTTCAGTATATTCCCGGCTGTGTCCATGGCTCCCAATATTTCAGTATATCCCCAGCTGTGTCCATGGCTCCCATTATTTCAGTATATCCCCGGCTGTGTCCATGGCTCCCATTATTTCAGTATATCCCCGGCTGTGTCCATGGCTCCCAATATTTCAGTATATCCCCAGCTGTGTCCATGGCTGCCATTATTTCAGTATATCCCCGGCTGTGTCCCCGGCTCCCATTATTTCAGTATATTCCCGGCTGTGTCCATGGCTCCCATTATTTCAGTATATCCCCGGCTGTGTCCATGGCTCCCATTATTTCAGTATATCCCCGGCTGTGTCCATGGCTCCCATTATTTCAGTATATCCCCGGCTGTGTCCATGGCTCCCAATATTTCAGTATATCCCCAGCTGTGTCCATGGCTGCCATTATTTCAGTATATCCCCGGCTGTGTCCATGGCTCCCATTATTTCAGTATATCCCTGGCTGTGTCCATGGCTCCCATTATTTCAGTATATCCCCGGCTATGTCCATGGCTCCCATTATTTCAGTATATCCCCGGCTGTGTCCATGGCTCCCATTATTTCAGTATATTCCCGGCTGTGTCCATGGCTGCCAGTATTTCAATATATTCCCGGCTGTGTCCATGGCTGCCAGTATTTCAGTATATCCCCGGCTATGGCTATGGCTCCCATTATTTCAGTATATTCCCGGCTGTGTCCATGGCTCCCATTATTTCAGTATATCCCCGGCTGTGTCCATGGCTCCCATTATTTCAGTATATCCCCGGCTGTGTCCATGGCTCCCATTATTTCAGTATATCCCCGGCTGTGTCCATGGCTCCCAATATTTCAGTATATCCCCGGCTGTGTCCATGGCTCCCATTATTTCAGTATATCCCCGGCTGTGTCCATGGCTCCCATTATTTCAGTATATCCCCGGCTATGTCCATGGCTCCCATTATTTCAGTATATCCCCGGCTGTGTCCATGGCTCCCATTATTTCAGTATATTCCCGGCTGTGTCCATGGCTGCCAGTATTTCAATATATTCCCGGCTGTGTCCATGGCTGCCAGTATTTCAGTATATCCCCGGCTATGGCTATGGCTCCCATTATTTCAGTATATTCCCGGCTGTGTCCATGGCTCCCATTATTTCAGTATATCCCCGGCTGTGTCCATGGCTCCCATTATTTCAGTATATCCCCGGCTGTGTCCATGGCTCCCATTATTTCAGTATATCCCCGGCTGTGTCCATGGCTCCCATTATTTCAGTATATCCCCGGCTGTGTCCATGGCTCCCAATATTTCAGTATATCCCCAGCTGTGTCCATGGCTGCCATTATTTCAGTATATCCCCGGCTGTGTCCATGGCTCCCATTATTTCAGTATATCCCTGGCTGTGTCCATGGCTCCCATTATTTCAGTATATCCCCGGCTATGTCCATGGCTCCCATTATTTCAGTATATCCCCGGCTGTGTCCATGGCTCCCATTATTTCAGTATATTCCCGGCTGTGTCCATGGCTGCCAGTATTTCAGTATATTCCCGGCTGTGTCCATGGCTCCCAATATTTCAGTATATCCCCGGCTATGTCCATGGCTCCCATTATTTCAGTATATCCCTGGCTGTGTCCATGGCTCCCATTATTTCAGTATATTCCCGGCTGTGTCCATGGCTCCCATTATTTCAATATATCCCCGGCTGTGTCCATGGCTCCCAATATTTCAGTATATCCCCAGCTGTGTCCATGGCTCCCATTATTTCAGTATATCCCCGGCTGTGTCCATGGCTCCCATTATTTCAGTATATCCCCGGGTGTGTCCATGGCTCCCATTATTTCAGCATATCCCCGGCTGTGTCCATGGCTCCCATTATTTCAGTATATGGGATGTATTTTTCTCTTGTAGCTCAGATTAATTAGTGAATTTCCATGTTTACACTTACGCCGGGTGTTCAATGTGTTGACATAGCCTTTGAAAATAATATTCACTGCGTTCCACGCTGGAAATCCTTTAAAAATCTGAATTAATACTAAAAAAAATATACATTTGCAGCAGCTGCCATATACACTCCACTAAACCATGAAAAAAAAACAAAAACAAAAAAACTCTTGCATTTTTAAAATAGATTTTCTCAAAAACTATAAGGTCTTGTTGAAAAAATGACTTGTTCCCAGTATTCTCCTTAACGTATGTAGCAATTTTGGTGTCAACAGCATCTATGGGGCTTTCACTGCTAAAGATGTCATAGAATTATGCAAAAATTACGCAAAAATGTACGCAAAGTTACGAATGTGTATAGAAATTCAACTGAATTTACAATTCGTAATTACATGTAAGCGTAATTGTGAAAATGTACGTGACATTTTGCGTAATTGTAATTAGCTGATTTTGATTGTCACTACTGGCATGACTGGCTGTGCCTTTTATACAGGAGGTGCTGATCAGCTGCCTTCATGTATATATAAATATACAGTTTTCTCTGATAATGCAGGCCAGGCCTTACACAAAGGACCATCTAAACAGTGGGACTCAAATAAAGAAACTAATGGTTGACTAGGCCCTGGGATTACTGGACCCTTGGAAAGGACTGAAGACCTTTTTCAAGGGGTCACGAAAAAATAATTTTGGGCAAACAAAAAAAGACAAAAATCCATTTTAGGTTTTATCTCACAGAAATTCTAAGGAATGAGAAGTGGTAAAAATAAATATCTGAAATCGGTATAACGGCTGGAATAGCCGAAGCGGAGGAGGTTAAAGCATCTTTCTTTCCTTTCTTAAAAACGAGAGCGAGTGATTTTTATCCCGGCGAGGTTAAATTGACAGCAGATCGTTTGATCACAGGCAGCACAACTAGGTTACAGAGCCGGCTGAAGCTAATTTCTGAAAATGCAAAAGCTGGATCAGGTCACGAGAAAATTACATTGGATAGCGAGAGGTCCTATGGCTCCGCCTCCCCTCTGACCTGACCTTTGACTCCGCACTGTCATCGGCGTTTGAAGTCAGCTTTTCTGAATAGTAAAGATTCATTTGGCTGAATGTCTTTTATGTGTAAAGAATCAAAATACTGTATTCTCCCAAAAATACATGCTATTATATCCATAATGAAAAACATGAATCCAGGACCCTCCGCAGCTACAGAAAGCTCAGCTTCTTATATAGTCATATTGATTTTATCCATCTCCTTAATTATTAATTCCATTGACCGCGGCGGTGACCTGGTCACTTTAACTGCAGCCTAATGAGGTCACATGATCGCGCTCGGGCTAAAGACAGCATTATCCCTTTTACAGGGTGATATATTTATATATTTCCGCATGCTAATATTCCCCAGGATCAAGTGTGATTCAATTAAATAGGGAATGGAGGAATGCTTGCCCTATTTTTCCTGACCTCACAGGTCTTCAATTATAACTAACCACTGTCATTTCCCTTTTCAACATATTTTTACATTCCAGCTGGATCCGTCAGCCAGAGAATGGCGCATTTCCACTCAACTGACATGAATATATATGTAAAAATATTATGCAAAGTATACACTTATCTTTGGAGAAGTATGGCTATAGCTAGGAGAAATGTAGCTCATGTTCCAAGAGGAAGGCTATATTACTGTGCAAGAGGCCAGCAGTGATGTCATACAGGGTGTGGCCTGTGTCACATGACGAGGCAGGGGTAAAGGGGCGCTCTTTTAAAGCTTGTATTTTTCATACATTTGATTTTGCTGCTTATTCAGTAATTCAGGCATGGGGGAAAATCATGTAGGACAGATACATAGACAGGTAAATAAATCGAAAGGAAGATAGATAGATAGATAGATAGATAGATAGATAGATAGATAGATAGATAGATAGATAGATGGATGGATGGATGGATGGATAGATAGACAGACAGACAGACAGACAGACAGACAGACAGACAGACAGACAGACAGACAGACAGACAGACAGACAGACAGACAGACAGACAGATAGATAGATAGATAGATAGATAGATAGATAGATAGATAGATAGATAGATAGATAGATAGATAGATAGACAAAAGGACAGATGGGAGGACAGACAGAAAGACAAATACATATAATGGTGTCTGGACATAGGATATTTCCATCTGTCTAGCACACAGGATGCTATACAAGCTGAAATGAAGACAGGATAGAAGACAGGAAGCCTAATATGTGTATTGAAGGCTTATATATAGCGCTGGTAGACGGTGAGGTCAGGGGGTCTGCAGTTTATCCACCCTATTAGTCTGTTGCAAGTTGAGTCCTTTATAACGAGCCTAAAACACACCAAAAATATATTTACTTGTAACTACAGTAAGTCTTCTCTGCCAGAATGCCTCATTGCAGCACTGCATTTCCACTGCTACTCAGAGAACATTTGAAATTGGTAGTGATGATCAAAGCTCTTCTGCGGATTCTTCACCAGGCTCTCCCCAAAGCTGAGGGAACCAGAGGCATCCAAGGTTCTCCCCAAAGCTGAGAGAACCAGAGGCATCCGCGAGGCTCTCACCAAAGCTGAGAGAACCAGAGGCATTCGCAAGGTTCTCCACAAAGCTGAGAGAGCCAAAGGCATCCGCGAGGTACTTCACAAAGCTGAGAGAACCAGAGGCATCCGCAAGGCTCTTCCCAAAGCTGAGAGAACCAGAGGCATCCGCGAGGCTCTCCCCAAAGCTGAGAGAACCAGAGGCATCCGCGAGGTTCTCCACAAAGCTGAGAGAACCAGAGGCATCCGCAAGTTTCTCCCCAAAGCTGAGGGAACCAGAGGCATCCGCAAGGCTCTCCCCAAAGCTGAGGGAACCAGAGGCATCTGCGAGGTTCTTCCCAAAGCTGAGAGAACCAGAGGCATCCAAGGTTCTCCCCCCAAAGCTGAGGGAACCAGAGGCATCCGCAAGGTTCTCCCCCCAAAGCTGAGAGAACCAGAGGCATCCGCGAGGCTCTTCCCAAAGCTGAGAGAACCAGAGGCCTCTGCGAGGTTCTCCCCAAAGCTGAGAAACCAGAGGCCTCTGCATATTCTCCCCAAAGCTGAGAGAACCAGAGGCATCCACAAGGTTCTCCACAAAGCTGAGAGAGCCAAAGGCATCCGCGAGGTACTTCACAAAGCTGAGAGAACCAGAGGCATCCGCGAGGCTCTTCCCAAAGCTGAGGGAACCAGAGGCATCCGCGAGGCTCTCCCCAAAGCTGAGAGAACCAGAGGCATCCGCGAGGTTCTCCACAAAGCTGAGAGAACCAGAGGCATCCGCAAGTTTCTCCCCAAAGCTGAGGGAACCAGAGGCATCCGCAAGGCTCTCCCCAAAGCTGAGGGAACCAGAGGCATCTGCGAGGTTCTTCCCAAAGCTGAGAGAACCAGAGGCATCCAAGGTTCTCCCCCCAAAGCTGAGGGAACCAGAGGCATCCGCAAGGTTCTCCCCCCAAAGCTGAGAGAACCAGAGGCATCCGTGAGGCTCTTCCCAAAGCTGAGAGAACCAGAGGCCTCTGCGAGGTTCTCCCCAAAGCTGAGAAACCAGAGGCCTCTGCATATTCTCCCCAAAGCTGAGAGAACCAGAGGCATCCACAAGGTTCTCCACAAAGCTGAGGGAACCAGAGGCGTCCGCGAGGCTATCCCCAAAGCTGAAGGAACCAGAGGCATTGGCGATGCTCTCCACAAAGCTGAAGGAACCAGAGGCATTGGCGGTGCTCTCCCCAAAGCTGAGGGAACCAGAGGCATTCATGAGATTCTCCCCAAAGCTGAGGGAACAAGAGGCGTTCATGAGATTCTTCCCAAAGCTGAGGGAAGCAGAGGCGTCCGCGAGGCTATCCCCAAAGCTGAGAGAACCAGAGGCATTGGCGATGCTTTCCCCAAAGCTGAGGGAACCAGAGACATCTGCGAGGCTCTCCCCAAAACTGAGGGAACCAGAGGCGTCCGCGAGGCTATCCCCAAAGCTGAGGGAACCAGAGGCATTCATGAGATTCTCCCCAAAGCTGAGGGAACCAGAGGCGTCCGCGAGGCTATCCCCAAAGCTGAGGGAACCAGAGGCATCTGCGAGGCTCTCCCCAAAGCTGAGAGAACCAGAGGCATTGGTGATGCTCTCCCCAAAGCTGAAGGAACCAGAGGCATTGGCGATGCTCTCCACAAACTGAGGGAACCAGAGGCATTCATGAGATTCTCCCCAAAGCTGAGGGAACCAGAGGCGTCCGCGAGGCTCTCCCCAAAGCTGAAGGAACCAGAGGCATTGGCGGTGCTCTCCCCAAAGCTGAGGGAACCAGAGGCATTCATGAGATTCTCCCCAAAGCTGAGGGAACCAGAGGCGTCCGCGAGGCTCTCCCCAAAGCTGAAGGAACCAGAGGCATTGGCGGTGCTCTCCCCAAAGCTTAGGGAACCAGAGGCATTCATGAGATTCTCCCCAAAGCTGAGGGAACCAGAGGCGTTCATGAGATTCTCCCCAAAGCTGAGGGAAGCAGAGGCATCCACAAGGTTCTCCACAAAGCTGAGGGAACCAGAGGCGTCCGCGAGGCTATCCCCAAAGCTGAAGGAACCAGAGGCATTGGCGATCCTCTCCACAAAGCTGAAGGAACCAGAGGCATTGGCGGTGCTCTCCCCAAAGCTGAGGGAACCAGAGGCATTCATGAGATTCTCCCCAAAGCTGAGGGAACCAGAGGCGTTCATGAGATTCTTCCCAAAGCTGAGGGAAGCAGAGGCATCCGCGAGGCTATCCCCAAAGCTGAGAGAACCAGAGGCATTGGCGATGCTTTCCCCAAAGCTGAGGGAACCAGAGACATCTGCGAGGCTCTTCCCAAAACTGAGGGAACCAGAGGCGTCCGCGAGGCTATCCCCAAAGCTGAGAGAACCAGATGCATTGGCGATGCTCTCCCCAAAGCTGAAGGAACCAGAGGCATTGGCGATGCTCTCCACAAACTGAGGGAACCAGAGGCATTCATGAGATTCTCCCCAAAGCTGAGGGAACCAGAGGCGTCCGCGAGGCTCTCCACAAAGCTGAAGGAACCAGAGGCATTGGCGGTGCTCTCCCCAAAGCTGAGGGAACCAGAGGCATTCATGAGATTCTCCCCAAAGCTGAGGGAACCAGAGGCGTTCATGAGATTCTCCCCAAAGCTGAGGGAAGCAGAGGCGTCCGCGAGGCTATCCCCAAAGCTGAGAGAACCAGAGGCATTGGCGATGCTTTCCCCAAAGCTGAGGGAACCAGAGACATCTGCGAGGCTCTCCCCAAAACTGAGGGAACCAGAGGCGTCCGCGAGGCTATTCCCAAAGCTGAGAGAACCAGAGGCATTGGCGATGCTCTCCCCAAAGCTGAGGGAACCAGAGGCATCTGCGAGGCTCTCCCCAAAGCTGAGGGAACCAGAGGCATTCATGAGATTCTCCCCAAAGCTGAGGGAACCAGAGGCGTCCGCGAGGCTATCCCCAAAGCTGAGGGAACCAGAGGCATCTGCGAGGCTCTCCCCAAAGCTGAGGGAACCAGAGGCATTCATGAGATTCTCCCCAAAGCTGAGGGAACCAGAGGCGTCCGCGAGGCTATCCCCAAAGCTGAGAGAACCAGAGGCATTGGCCATGCTTTCCCCAAAGCTGAGGGAACCAGAGGCATTCATGAGATTCTCCCCAAAGCTGAGGGAACCAGAGGCATTCATGAGATTTTCCCCAAAGCTGAGGGAACCAGAGGCATTCATGAGATTCTCCCCAAAGCTGAGGGAACCAGAGGGGTCCGCGAGGCTATCCCCAAAGCTGAGAGAACCAGAGGCATTGGCGATGCTCTCCCCAAAGCTGAGGGAACCAGAGGCATTCATGAGATTCTCCCCAAAGCTGAGGGAACCAGAGGGGTCCGCGAGGCTATCCCCAAAGCTGAGAGAACCAGAGGCATTGGCGATGCTCTCCCCAAAGCTGAGGGAACCAGAGGCATTCATGAGATTCTCCCTAAAGCTGAGGGAACCAGAGGCATTCATGAGATTCTCCCCAAAGCTGAGGGAACCAGAGGCATTCATGAGATTCTCCCCAAAGCTGAGGGAACCAGAGTCATCCGCGAGGCTCTCCCTAAAGCTGAGAGAACCAGAGGCATCCGCGAGACTCTTCCCAAAGCTGAGGGAACCAGAGTCATCCGCGAGGCTCTCCCTAAAGCTGAGAGAACTTCCTGGAGGTCTATAACTCAAGCCCAGGACTGCTGTTAGCAGATCACTTACATAACATGAGAGTTGATGGATGTATTTCTTGCAGTCGTGTTGGAGGATCAATACATTGGCTCTTATTCAATTTACTTTTTCTCATGAGTTATCTCCTTAGAGATAATTTTTCATCTTCTGTTTAAAATACATTTTCAGCACTCTGCGATAGAAAAAGTACCAAAAAGTCGGTTAATCAGCACTATCAAAATTATTCTGAGTATTTTCACATTTGCTGGTGGCTTACCCACTGCAGCCCTCAGGGTCGTCGTCAGTCACCTTATAAACGCAAGCACTTTTCGCATTTGACACTTCTCCCATTCATTCGCCAACAAATGTAGCACTACTTATCACACCTAAATTATCTATATATTGTTTTTTTACAGGGCAAATTAAAATGGAAAAAAAATACACTATTTCTCCATCTCCACCATCCCCTATAGTTTCAAAATAAACAATGCTACCGTAAATGAAAACCTACACATTTTATTTGCCCATGTATTCTAGTTATCCCAATATTTAAATTATGTATATTAAGTATGGGAATAATATATTGTTTGGAAATAAAGGTGTTTTTTTTTTTTCCTATGTTGTGTTTTTTGTTTTCTCGTTGTACCCTAACAATAACAGCCCTACCTTAAAGTAACAGTAATATACCCTCATGGCATACACATTTAAAAAGCGGAGTCCCTAAAGTAAAAAAATGTATGTATTCTATTTTAACTTCTATCACTTTGTTTTCATTTTACAAGCTTTTTATTTTGTTACAGAATATTTGAAAATAAACATTGTATTGCTGTAACACTCGTACCTATCAGTGGTTTCGGCGGTGGACTGGGTGGTATTAGCCGCGCAGTACGACGGCGAATCTCCACTTCCTGCAGCGGCATCCCCAGAACCCCTGCGGTTGTGGCTGATCATGCGTGTCCATCCTGTGTCCTTAGGCGGGCGCACGCAGCTCAGGGACGCTCTTATGCTCCTCGGCGGCGATATTGATTGCTCAACTGAGCAATCAATTAATGCACAAGCACATCATTGCTTTTATCTGGTTGCAGGGGTTGTTGGGAGTTGTAGTTCCTGTGTGTGGCTAATTGGGTTAGGTTTTGCATATAAGCACTTCCTGGTCTTGAGTTAGCCGCCCGTTATAGCTTCACTTATCTTAGGGTTGCTGCTGGGTGCTGTTTAAACTTGTGGATATCTGTTGTGACCTTTGCTTGTTTCCTGGAATACGATTGGATTGCTGCCTGGACCGACTCGGAATTGTCTTGACCTTGCCTTGCCTAACCCCTTGTACTTCGCTGCTCGGATTGTGTATGACCTTGCCTTGCCTAACCCCTTGTACTTCGCTGCTCGGGTTGTGTATGACCTTGGATTGTTACTAGTTACTCCATTACCTGCTGAATCTGTACCACATCTGATCTGCCGTGTATGACCCTGCATTTTGTTTGACTTCGCCTTGTACTTATCTGCTATAGTGCTTTGTACTATCTTGAACTCTTTCAGATTTGGTGGTTGTGCAGTTCTGGTGGTATCATTGCCCTCTTCCCCTCAGCTCGTATACTTTGCGCACACGAGGCCTGGGTGTAACCGAAGTCAGGCAGGTGCGACTCGGTCACCTCAAGCCAGCACTAATTCAGTAGGAGACCTTTGGCAAGTCTCCCTTACACTGCTACTGCCAATAGAGCGCGCCCTAGTGGCTGCTGCTCTGCTCTGGCGCTTTGAGTCCGCAAGGAGAAAAGCGCAATATAAATGTTATTTGTCTTGTCTTGTCTATTTGTCTCCTGTTCAAATGGGAACGCGCCACATAAGGTGAAAAGTGCGGAGGAGATTTGGGCATAGGAGCTGATTGAGGGTGACAATACTGCCAGTCCTCACATGGCCAGCAGATCCTGACAATTGCTTTTGTATCAGTTTGTCACAGTTTGTCACTAAAAAGAATTCCCAAGACGAAGGCTTCAACCCTAAATCACCCTAAAATCTATTTTACAACTTATCACAGTTAAAATAATACCACACATATCACATATCATCAGTTGATAGCTAGTTGAGCATCTAGCAGGCCATTAACTTTGACGTGTGCATGCAGCTTGGTACAGGCCAATTTTTTCCACAAAGTACTTTAGCGACATACTTTGTTTGCATAGCCGAGTAGAGTCTGGACAGCAGAGAAAGGCCACAAATGTCACCATTATGGAAAACTGACAACCAGGGCTATTCAAAAGTGGGTGTTTTGTAAGCTACTGACTTGTGTAGTTTTGCTAAAACTTTCCCAAGTTTTATCATATTTTTGAAAATTACATTTTTTTTTATGATGGATTGAGTTTGTCCTTACCTCATTTTTTTGTGACAGGTGTTCAAGCTATAAGACACATCAAACTATATTCTGCAACTCATTATGATGGTTGTGGCTTGGCTTCCGATTGTAGGAAGCTAGCAGAGGCGGGTGGAGCCTGTAACGGAGGCGGCGGCAATGCAGAGGAGGCTGACTGACAAGCCTCAGGGTAACAGAACGGCTAGCGACAAGCAGATTGTCACTAGCCTGGCGATATTTTCAGGGGGGACAGCAGAGTGAGGGGGTGACTGGCAGCAGTGATAGATGGACACAGAGGAATGTCGTTGTGCACAGGGCATGCCTCTGGGTCCTATTAAGATTAAAAAATTCTACCTTGGGTTGTTTTTAAAGGGGGACTGAAGTAAGAGGTATATGGAGGCTGCCATGTTTATTTCCTTTTAATCAATACCAGTTGCCTGGCAGCCCTGCTGGTCTATTTCTCTGCAGTAGTATCTGAATAACACCAGAAACAAGCATGCAGCTAATCTTGTCAGATCTGACTTTAAAGTCTGAAACACCTGATCTGCTGCATGCTTGTTCAGGGGCTATGGATGATAGTATTAGAGGCAGAGGATCAGCAGGGCTGCCAGGCAACTGGTATTGCTTAAAAGGAAATAAATATGGCAGCCTTCGTATACCTCTCTCTTCAGTTCCCCTTTAAGTGTTAGGAACTTGTGTTCTCAAGGAATTTCCCTCTGCTCAGCCCATCATTTTGATCCGGATCATCCACAAGACAACTCTAGGCAGTTGCCTAGGGCCTGGAGAGAGTCTAGGGGCCTGGCGGATGTTAGCCCTCACCAAATCTTATTTAAAACTCCAGGTGACCATCACCAGATGCAAAAACTGTGATCTTGCCCAGGGTCGCTTTGTGGCGATCTGACCGAGCCAATATTAGAGTGCTAGTTTTAAAGTTTTTTCATCTCTCCCAGAGATATGTTTTTACTTTACTAATTGAGAATCTTCTAGAAGGAATAACTAATTTACATCTTATGATGATGAGTTTATAGGTTAATTACATAGAGAAGCGTAATTAGGTCCTGGCGATCCGTTATTTAGAAAGGTGTGATCGTGAAGTCCCTCTGCTCTCGTGTTCTCTGCTTAGCAAGATTACAAAATATTGTCTGGTGTGGGGAGATCTGTGACAATCCGCGTTCTGCGCTGGGAGATCTGTCAGCCGGCTACGGTAAAACCATAACACCACAGATCACACTAATGCAAATTATCCTGGCAATGTGACCTTTTATCAGGAAATTAACACCAACTCTTGTCAATAATATTAGTTTATCAAACTATTTGTTTTCCTCTTCAGTGTTTATTAACCCATAGAACGCTGTGGTCCTATATATTGAGTTTTTACTTCGCCACAGACTTATAAAAGCATTTCAGTACTAAACTACTTCCTCCTTAAAGTGGAGTATAACCCTGAATTTCAACTTTGCTCTAAAATATTATTTACAGCATATTATATGCAAAAGTCATTTTTTTTTACTAGACCAGCATTGGAAGGGTTAAACACAGAGGTTTAAAGTTCCGTGGAGAGATATGCAGAAGTTCAGATTGTTACATTCTATTTAGTTAAATGTATCTATTGAGAAATGTTACACACTCTTTGGCTGTCCTCCAGCTCCTTCTCAGTCAGAGAGATGAGTCACATTCAACACTTAGATACATTTATGTAAACAAAATGTATCTATGTCAGCTTCGGATGCGTCTGCAGAAATCTCCAGGAACTTTAAAGCCCTGTGTAACCCTTCCAATGCTGGTCTAGTAAAAAAAAAATGCTGGTTGCATAGAATATACTGTAAATAATGTTTTAGAGCAAAGTTGAAATGCAGGGTTATATTCCGCTACTTTCCCACCAATACGTTGCGTTTTAGGGGACGTTATGGTCGCATACGGTGCCCCTAACGCAACGAGTGGTGGTGTTGAAGTTGGACGTCAGATTGAGCCGCCTTATGCAGCTCTCAAAGCAGCAGCTCCAGGTTAGTGATAGGAAGATTCGGATAATTCGAATCGGATCATTGAAAAGATCCAGATCCTTGAACCGAATCATTTGAATCATTTTACTACTGAAGCAGACTGGGTGAAATGACTAGCAGGGCAGGACTTTCCCTGCACTGTACATTCTGTATGTTCCTGTTTCTTCCAGACAGACATCCACTGTGAACCGAATCTTTCATTGTGATGATCCGGATGATTCGACTCACAAAAAAGATCCGGATCAAATGAACGATTCGTTCATGATCCGGACAACACTACAAGTTCCACCAGGAGTCTCCACAGTGCAGTGAATATTAATTAGCCATGTGGCTGGGCGCGGAGGAGGAGGGGAGACCTCCTCCTCCAACATTACTGAGCATGTGCAAACAGTCTAATGCTGCTTAGCCCAGTATAACGTACAGCATGCAGCACTTTGTTTAAACGTGCTGCGTTACTATGTAACGCAATGTGGGCACTGTGAACAGCCCATTGATTGTACAGTGCTGTGAGTTAGGCTGTGTTACTGGCTGCTGTAACCTGGGACTTTAACCTCCCACTGTGAAGCCAGCCTAAGTGGAGGTCTTTCTGCATTTTTGTGTCCTCGTATTTATGGGTCATGGTCGGACGACTTAAAGGCATATGGCACAAAGTTTTGTCTCCATGTCAGCTTTCTACTTTACTTTAAAGCACACCTGTAACAAAAGGGATATGGAGGCTGCCATATTTATTTCCTTTTAAGCAATACCAGTTGCCTGGCTATCCTGCTGATCCTCTGCCTCTATTACTTTTAGCCATAGCCCCTGAACAAGCATGCAGCAGATCAGATGACATTATTGTCAGATCTGACAAGATTATCTGCATGCTTGTTTCAAGTGTGTGATTCAGACACTACTGCAGCCAAAGAGTTCAGCAGGGCTGCCAGGAAACTGGTATTGTTTAAAAGGAAATAAATATGGTAGCCTCCAAATTCTTGTTACTACAGTTGTCCTTTAAATATGCAAATTGATGGTGAATTATACAAAGGTTACTGCAAATCTATACAGCATGAATATGGACCAGAGAAAGGCTTTCACTGCAAGATCTGATTGGTCCATTTTACGATAGATTTTCCTAATAATTAGCATCATTCTCAATCATCTCAAATGTATTTGCACCTCAATTACCTTCCTACTGACTAATGTGGACTTTAGTAAATGTAAATTTGGGGAATACATTTAATAAACACAAATACAAGCATAGCTGGCATTGGCGTGTAGCTTTTCTATAAAACATAGCCGTCATTCTAAGAGGCAAACTCCCACCATAAAACCTAGCCCCCATAGATACCCCCGCTAGTGTCCAGAGCCCATCCTAAGTGCAGCCTCAGTAGTGACAGGAAATTCTTCTGTCCTTCACCCTAGTGGTGGTCACCGCATACATTTGCATTTGACACTGTTTATTTTGGCATGGGCTGCATGCTTTGGCTATAGGTTGGCATGGTGGCGTAGTGGTTAGCACTAGTGTTGGGTGACCAGTGTTCGCCACTGTTCGGGTTCTGCAGAACATCACCCTGTTCGGGTGATGTTCGGGTTCGGCCGAACACCTGATGGTGTTCGGCCAAACTGTTCGGCCATATGGCCGAACTAAGAGCGCATGGCCGAACGTTACCCGAACGTTCGGCTAGCGCTGTGAGTGGCCGAACGGGTCACGTGTAGTGTTGGGCGAACATCTAGATGTTCGGGTTCGGGCCGAACATGGCCGAACTCCGAACATAATGGAAGTCAATGGGGACCCGAACTTTTGTGCTTTGTAAAGCCTCCTTACATGCTACATACCCCAAATTTACAGGGTATGTGCACCTTGGGAGTGGGTACAAGAGGAAAAATTTTTTTAGCAAAAAGAGCTTATAGTTTTTGAGAAAATCGATTTTAAAGTTTCAAAGGGAAAACTGTCTTTTAAATGCGGGAAATGTCTGTTTTCTTTGCACAGGTAACATGCTTTTTGTCGGCATGCAGTCATAAATGTAATACATATAAGAGGTTCCAGGAAAAGGGACCGGTAACGCTAACCCAGCAGCAGCACACGTGATGGAACAGGAAGAGGGTGGCGCAGGAGGAGAAGGCCACGCTTTGAGACACAACAACCCAGGCCTTGCATGAGGACAAGAAGCGTGCGGATAGCAATTTGCATTTTGTCGCCATGCAGTCATAAATGTAATACAGATGAGAGGTTCAATAAACAGGGACCGGAAACGCTAACCCATCACAGATGTTCATTGTTCATGTTACTTGGTTGGGGTCCGGGAGTGTTGCGTAGTCGTTTCCAATCCAGGATTGATTCATTTTAATTTGAGTCAGACGGTCTGCATTTTCTGTGGAGAGGCGGATACGCCGCCGATCTGTGACGATGCCTCCGGCAGCACTGAAACAGCGTACCCTTAGGGGGAACATGACTGGTGAGTTTCGGGCCCCTAGGCCGAAGAGGTCATAGCCTAGGGTCACAAAAACCTGTTTATTTGGGCTATTTCAATGGTAGTGATGGTGGCGTACATAAATCTCAGCCATGGCCGTTAGCAACGTCTGAATCTCACGAAATGTCTCATGCAGGTAGAAGACATATTGTTAGACTTGGATTCCAAAGATGGGGTCCCTACATCTCTGCAAACCAGAGTTACAGGGGTCCAAAATTGATAAAATCCCCCATAGGATTTCATTGCCTCCCTATTTCACTTTCCAAAATCTCACATCTTTTCAAAGGGCAATGGCTCAGCAGTACCAAATTTTCTAGCATTGTAGGGACCCTTAGGGGGATCATGACTGGTGAGTTTTGCCACTGCTGAGCCATTGCCCTTTGAAATGGTGTGAGATTTTGGAACGGTAAATAGGAGGCCCAATGAAAGCCTATGGGGGATTTTACCAATTTTGGACCCCTGTAACTCTGGTTTGCAGAGATGTAGGGACCCCATCTTTGGAATCCAAGTCTAACAATATGTCTTCTACCTGCATGAGACATTTCGTGAGATTCAGACGTTGCTAACGGCCATGGCTGAGATTTATGTACGCCACCATCACTACCATTGAAATAGCCCAAATAAACAGGTTTTTGTGACCCTAGGCTATGACCTCTTTGGCCTAGGGGCCAGAAACTCAATAGTCATGTTCCCCCTAAGGGTCCCTACAATGACTATTGAACCTCTCATCTGTATTACATTTATGACTGCATGGCGACAAAATGCAAATTGCTATCCGCACGCTTCTTGTCCTCATGCAAGGCCTGGGTTGTTGTGTCTCAAAGCGTGGCCTTCTCCTCCTGCGCCACCCTCCTCCTGTTCCATCACGTGTGCTGCTGCTGGGTTAGCGTTACCGGTCCCTTTTCCTGGAACCTCTTATATGTATTACATTTATGACTGCATGCCGACAAAAAGCATGTTACCTGTGCAAAGAAAACAGACATTTCCCGCATTTAAAAGACAGTTTTCCCTTTGAAACTTTAAAATCGATTTTCTCAAAAACTATAAGCTCTTTTTGCTAAAAAAAATTTCCTCTTGTACCCACTCCCAAGGTGCACATACCCTGTAAATTTGGGGTATGTAGCATGTAAGGAGGCTTTACAAAGCACAAAAGTTCGGGTCCCCATTGACTTCCATTATGTTCGGAGTTCGGGTCGAACACCCGAACATCGCGGCCATGTTCGGCCTGTTCGGCCCGAACCCGAACATCTAGATGTTCGCCCAACACTAGTTAGCACTCTTCCCTGGCAGCCAGCACTAGGGTGCCAACACACCATCTGCAGGGAATGCTGTTCCCGGGTTTTGGGGAATATTCTCCACTCTTGTTTCATCCTAAAAACGATGCTTCTAAGTTAATTGGTACATCTGCAAAAATGTGTCTGTAGACCATGACAGGGACGTTAGGCTACAACCACATAGCTCCCAACTGTCCCTCTTTCGGAGTGACAGTCCCTCTCTGGGAGCCCTGCCCCTCTGTCCCTCTTTCCTCGTCATTTGTCCCTCTTTCCTCGTCATTTGTCCCTCTTTCTATGTAAATATATATATTTCTCTACTGAAAAATGTGTTTGACTCTAAACTTTATTCCCATTATTTAAATTTCTATATTTTCAATCTTCAAATGTTAATAAGAAGGAAAATGAACCAGGATAGAAAGGACCAGTGTCATTTCAGTTACAAAAAAAACAACATAATTTTCTTATAAAATCTTTATGGTATGCGTGACTAGGGGTGTACCAGGGGCGTGATCAGGGGTGTGGTGGGGCGTGATCAGGGGTGTGGTGGGGCGTGATCAGGGGTGTGGTGGGGCGTGATCAGGGGTGTGGTGGGGCGGGGCTTAAGTGCCCTTCTTTCTCATCTAAAACAGTTGGGAGGTATGATGCAACCATGGTGGGCATTAGACTGTGAGCTGCACTGAGGGGCAGTAAGGCGGGAAGCACATGTCTCTGTAATATCACAGGTGTTTTCTCAGTTTTCCTGCACTCTGCGATCACATTTTCATAGGCGTTTTACACACACAGTTTTTTCTTCATTTGCGATTTTCAGTTTTATGGCAAAATAACTCATCCAACCCGGGCAATACTCATAGTTATGCTACTTGTGCCACACATCGCTAGCGTTGCATTACGCACCTTGTGTCGCTATCAGTAAAGTTTCCGAGCTCTACCTGAGTACAGCAACTTTACCAAAATGTGGGGAATCTACCCATTTATCTAATAAATTAGCTCCTCATGGGGATTATTCACTAAAAACTATATCCTTAACGTGTGCAGGTAGTGCATGCTAAGATTACCGTAATTCACCATCATTTACGCAATTTTTATATCGACTTGCGCAGAATACATAACGCACTTTATACATGCACCACTTACGTGCTTAAGTAGCATGCTTCGGAAGTGATGAGTGTATTTTACCCTATTAGAAAATTTGCATAAATCGCTATGTAAATTATGTAAATGCCGTAATCTTAAAGGATACCCGAGGTGACATGTGACATGATGAGATAGACATGTGTATGTACAGTGCCTAGCACACACATAGCTAGGCTGTGTTCCTTTTTTTCTTTCTCTGCCTGAAAGAGTTAAATATCAGGTATGTAAGTGGCTGACTCAGTCCTGACTCAGACAGGAAGTGACTACAGTGTGACCCTCAATGATAAATAATCCCCCTTTTTATCTCTTTCCTGCTCTCAGAAGCCATTTTCTGCTAGGAAAGTGTTTTATAGTTGGAATGTCTTATCAGTGAGAGTCACACTGTAGTCACTTCCTGTCTGAGTCAGGACTGAGTCAGCCACTTACATACCTGATATTTAACTCTTTCAGGCAGAGACAGTAAAAAGGAACACAGCCTAGTTATTTGTGTGCTAGGCACTGTACATATCCATGTCTATCTCATCATGTCACATGTCACTTCGGGTATCCTTTAACATGTGCTACCTGCGCTAGGATTAACGTTCTTGTAGAATCAGTCCCCTTTGCATATCTCATACACCATCTCACCTTATCTGTGTAGGTCACAAATTAACTCTTCTAACATTTGTTGTGAAAAATTATTAACATGAGATAGTTTAAGGGAATAGCTTTGTGAATGACTCCCTATGCTCGCAGTGCTGTGATTGGTGCTGTATTGCCCCTGGAGAGCTGATGGAAGGTAGGAAGCCGTGGTTCCGCCACAGGTCGGCTGTGTCCATCCTGTTTCTTACATGCTACCTTTCCGTGTTTGGCCAGATTGTCCCTTTGTAGTCCATTTGCAGAGTTTGCAGGATTGCGCGCAGATGCCGCGTCTGACTCAGGCCCTTTGATGGAAGGATTATTCAGCTCGCGGGGGAAGCTCTTGATGGATAGTGTGTGGCTGCTCGATTGCAGATAGGAAGCAGAACTTTTGTCAGTATTTAAATGGCTTTCATGAAATGGCTTTCATGACTCGTGTGGACATTTAGGCCATGATGCTGCTGCTTGCTAGTCGGGCGTCACAGCTGATCCGGCTCTGCTCCACCTGCCTGTGATGAGCGGGTGGGAATGGCAGTCGCTGCAGGAGAACTGGAGCTACCTTCATGTCTGCAGGAGATAAAAGCCCTCAGAATCCTGAATTTCAGATGTGCCTGCAGTCAGAAGAGAAGTGCAGCAGCAGCAGCAGCAGTGGTGGAGCTGAGGATTCAGGAGTATGACCCCCCATGTTGTATGATACCCCCTATACCCTTCCCTTATCCCCCCCCCCCCCCCCCTCCACGTTAATGCTTTGTTTTGCTTTGGCAATGCTAAATGTATTTGGTCCTGCCAATAAAGCTTTTTTTTGGATTGGATTGAATTGATTCCCCCTAGTTGTATGACCCCCCCCTAGTTGTATGACCCCCCCTAGTTGTATTGTCCCCCCCTAGTTGTATTGTCCCCTCCCTGCAGAAATCTCCAGGAACTTTAAAGCCCTGTGTAACCCTTCCAATGCTGGTCTAGTAAAAAAAAATGCTGGTTGCATATAATATGCTGTAAATAATGTTTTAGAGCAAAGTTGAAATGCAGGGTTATATTCCGCTTTAAGTTATAGTGTTTTGCAGCAAACTCTCCGTTAATAAGGAAGGAGCAGGAAGAGAGGTAACATGCTATTTTTAAATCTACAGTCACCTATTATTCGGGAGGCCTAATCAGACGTTGAGCGCAGCCAAGAAACGTGTTTTGTGGAATTGGATGTGTAAAGTGCGTGCAAGTGTGTAAACAGACTGTACGCGGCGGAATATAATGCCTAATCGCACAGTAGAGCTAATGAAGTGTTGAACATCCGCATTCAAAGGATGTGACGGCTTTATTTGTGGAACCGACGCCAACAAACATCGGGAAAATAGTGTTTAGTGATCCGAGTCTTCTTCAGTCTTCAGAGGGTCTCTCCCAGAATTCTGTGATTTGAGGAACCCCATTAAAACCCTCTTCCAGGCACAAGTGCATAGCTCAGTGCTGTCAGTACTGTATCTCATAGCGTCTAGCTTGGCTCTAAGCACTGTCTGGGCACTTTTATTTGGCCCGAGGAAGCAGGCGCAGTTCCACGAAACGTGTTGCCAGTGCACATTGAAAGTCATTCATCGTATGGTTGTGTCTTCATTTGAGGTAAGCATCCTAAACTTTTATCTTTTTCACCGGTTTTAACTTAGTTTTATCATCCCCTGGGCGCCTCTTTACTCCTTGTATTCCTCTGAACCGGACACTTTGCCCATCCCATCTGATGTAGTGAAGTGATGCATTATGGGTGAAGGTTAAACTTGACACATGCTCTGCTTTTAAAAAAGTCGAAGTAGTACAGACCCCTGGTGCCTTGTTTGCATTTGTAGTTATATTAGAGGGAAACGCATTAGCTTTTCTGCCAAATAATACAGAAATGTTTATACAAATTCCTAGCTTCTCTTTTGGCTAATTTGTGATTGAATTGTGTGTTTTTCTGCTTCAGGTGTCCTTTCTTTAAAATAAAGCGCTCTGCCCCTTTAAATGCGGCATTTGTTGGTCACAGATGGGCTGGTTACGTTGTTGGATGGTATGGCTTCCTTCTTGCTGTTCACCTCTTTGTGGACCCAGATATCCGGCGTCACAAGTTCTTCATATATCACCGTTTTAGTGGATCTTGTCAGTCGGGTACATCTGGTTTTCCTCTGGTTGCATCTGAGGTGTTTAATCCTCCAGCGGTTCTTCAATGACTGAGATCCATCATCTTTATTTGTTGTATGATGCGATTGCGTCACAGCTAAAGCCTGGCAATAGCCTTTGATCTGGTGGGATGTCTTCTTCTCAATGTGTTGTCTCATTCTCAGGGTCAGTGCTATGGCGGCCCCCTCGGACCTCTCTGGGGAGATTATCTCCATTCCAGTCCAGGTGATAAGTATCTGCTGCACTCATCAGGTTCTGCAGATCATCAGGAGAGGAACCGTCTGTGTCCTGGAAATATCTCAGAGGACATCGCGCTATATTTACCAAGCCGCGGTAAAATTGTACCATTGGCATAACGTGGGTGAAATTTTGGTTGCTTCTTCCCAGATAGAAGTATAAGGTAGCACTAAGGTGCCCTTACATTAGTCGATTTTACATCGATATCCCCGATAGATTCAATCATCATGAGTGAATCTGCCAGAAATTGATGGCCACAACGTGACTGCCAGATTGTAATTTTGTTGTATTCCACCAGAACAATCGATCCAATGTGCTGGGAATAGTGATGTCGCGAACCTCCGATTTTCGGTTCGCAAACCCTGTTCGCGAACCCTCGCTGAAGGTTCGGTTCGCGGAAAAGTTCGCGAACCGCAATAGACTTCAATGGGGAGGCAAACTTTGAAAAATAGAAAAAATTATGCTGGCCACAAAAGTGATGGAAAAGATGTTTCAAGGGGTCTAACACCTGGAGGGGGCATGGTGGAGTGGGATACATGCCCAAAGTCCCCGGGAAAAATCTGGATTTGATGCAAAGCAGCGTTTTAAGGGCAAAAATCACATTGAATGCTAAATTGCAGGCCTAACGTGCTTTCAAACATCTTGCATGTGTATACATCAATCAGGGAGTGTAATTAGAGTTCTGCTTCACACTGACACACCAAACTCACTGTGTAACGCACCGCAAACAGCTGTTTGCATAGTGACGGCCGTGCTGGACTGATGCGCAACATGGCCAGAGTGCAGGCCGTGGCAGTTTTCCAGCCCATATGGTCGCCGGGCTGTGGTAGCTCAATGATAGAACAACAGTGACTGTCCAGCTGATCAAATTTGGTCTGTCCACAATGAAGCAACAACCTTATTATCTTCTTGTATGTAGGTAGGCATAGGTAGGAGTCCCAGTATAGGTAGGTAGGCATAGGTAGGTGTCCCAGTAGTTAGCTAGGCATAAGTAGCAGACCCAGTATAGGTAGGTAGGCTCAGGTAGGTGTCCCAGTAGTTAGCTAGGCATAGGTAGGAGACCCAGTATAGGTAGGTAGGCATAGGTAGAAGTCCCAGTATAGGTAGGTAGGCATAGGTAGGTGTCCCAGTAGTTAGCTAGACATAGGTAGGAGACCCAGTATAGGTATGTAGGCATAGGTAGGTGTCCCAGTATAGGTAGGAGTCCCAGTATAGATAGTTAGACATAGGTAGGTGTCCCAGTAGTTAGCTAGGCATAGGTAGGAGACCCAGTATAGGTAGGTAGGCATAGGTAGGTCCCCTAGTATAGGTAGGTAGGTGTCCCCGTATAGGTAAGTAGGTGACCCAGTAGTTAGGTAGGCATAGGTAGGTGTCCCAGTATAGATAGTTAGGCAGGGCCTGGCTGGCACAGTAATAACAATTAACAAGGTCCAGCTGCAACAGATAGGGCTGTATAATGTCAGTGAGCAACACACGCAAAAAAAACAAAAACACATCAGGAACACATTAGCTTTCAAAAGAGCTGTTGAGGGGTGCTATTTTAGCAATAACAATCAGCCAGGAGCAAGCCAAGTGCCTAACTAATCTGTCCCTAGGACAACAAGTCTGCAGCAGCTCGCCCTAGTCTGTCTAATAGCAGGCACACGAGTGAGGCTAATGGCCGCCGGACCCTGCCTTATATAAGGGGGGGGTGGGGCTCCAGGGCTTAGTGTAGCCTGAATGGCTACAATGTGCCTGCTGACTGTGATGCAGAGGGTCAAAGTTGACCCTCATAGTGCATTATGGGGCGAATCGAACTTCCGCAAAAGTTCGCTTGGTCCAGGCGAACGCGAACCCCCAAAGTTCGCCTGGAACCGTGCGCTACATCTCTAGCTGGGAATATATCTCTCGACACAGTTTGGTTGTGTGTGCGTCGGTAGATTTCCCAACGACTGACAGACATGTTGAAATCTATTGGAAATCTGTTTTTACTATGCTGACAGCAATAGATCCCTCTCTGACCAGATCTCCATCTAAGGGTGGAATCTGCCTTTAGTGCCCCTCTCCCCAGATAGTAGTGTTAGGTAGTGTTTGCGCCCCCTCATCACCTCCCCAGATAGCATTAGATTTTTAGTTTTTGAGGGCTCACATCGCCCCTCCTCCTCGTAGAAGTATTGAATAGTTTTGGCTGGATGGTGTACGGGATAAGGGCTCTGCCTCTGACACAGGAGACCTGGGTTCCAATCTCAGCTCTTCCTGTTCAGTAAGCCAGCACCTATTCAGTAGGAGACATTGGGCAAGACTCCCTAAGGCCCGGTTCACAATTGCGTTAGATCAGCAAACGGATCTGTGAAAATGGATCTGATCACCGGTTAGATCAGTTTTCACTCTGTTGCCATTCCACTGCTTCCTTTCAATTTACCCACATCCACCCCCCTCACCCCACCGCCCCCACCTCCAAAGTGGATTTTGCTGGATAGAACAGTCCGTTTCTTCACTAGTGTAAAGAAACGTTCCATTTTCTTAATGCCCCCAATGCAATGCAGTGCTTCAGCTTCCGCTTCCGTTCCGCTGGTCCGGAAAAATTGGATCTGCAGGAAAGTTTTTGTTCAGCGGATCGTGCGTAATGGATCCGTTTGAACAGATGGATGTGAACGGATCCATAGGTTAACATTGTATCCATTCGCATCTGTTAGGATCCGTTCCATTCCGATCCATGAACTGGGCCTAAGACTGCTGCTGCCTACACAGCGCCCCCTATTGGCTGCAGCTTCAGCCTTACACTGCTACTGCCTATACAGCACCCCCTAGTGGCTGCAGCTCTGGCGCTTTGAGTCCTCCAGGAGAAAAGCGCAATATAAATGCTCTGTGTCTCAGAGGCATAAATAGAAATCACTGGGCCCCCTGCAAAACTTTGGATGCTTCCCCCCTCCCCCCCCCAAAAAAAAAAAAAAAAAAAAAACACAAGTTGGAAAGGCAGGCCATGCAAGATATTTAGAAAGAATGAAAAAAGAAAAAAAAATACTTGCAGTAGGCCAGGTATAGGTGCCCCCAGTATAGGCTATTCATGTCCTTTTAGACAATGCAGATTTCCTTGTGTTCGATCACCCTCCAATTCCTGTTCCCTTTGCCGCAGTTTACCATTCAGCCTCAGAGACCCTGAGGGAATGCCTGTGTCCAGCAGATTTAGCTCTCTTTCCACTGGAGGATGGAGATGGTAAGGGGAGATGGGCAGTGTCTGCTACATGCTGCAGCTCCACCCTCTGTCGGAAGAGGCTGAAAAAAATATACCTAAAATGATCATCAGTTGATTAGAACCCGCAGAGAATGATACATGCATATTCCTGGCATTCTCTGCTTTATTCAGAGACTAAACACATATGAGTGGTCATATTTCATTTCAGAGCAACCCATATCTCTGTCACAGAAGGTGCTAGACAAATGCTTTGTGGCTCAAACACCCCCAGATCGGATCTAGGGCACATATGATAATTTTGTAAGGCTGGCATCTACGGAAAGCTGATTATTTGGTAAGATGAATATTGTTATTCCTAGAATAATTATAGGGCATTGAATCCTGGGCAGCTAGACATGTACGATCGGTGATCTGGTTTCTGGTACCTGGACCCCCCTTATCAATATCCTTTGAAGTAGACCCAAAGCATATCAGGTGGTTCTGCTTTAGGTTTTATAGGCCTCCCTCTAGGGAAGGATAAACAAACATCCATTTCCCCAGAGTAGAGGCCTGGGCTGAAGAAAACACGGTTTTAAAAAAAAGTACTTAAAGAGAATCTGTATTGTTAAAATCACACAAAAGTAAACATACCAGTGCGTTAAGGGACATCTCCTATTACCCTCTGTCACAATTTTGCCGCTCCCCGCCGCATTAAAAGTGGTTAAAAACAGTTTTAAAAAGTTTGTTTATAAACAAACAAAATGGCCACCAAAACAGGAAGTAGGTTGATGTACAGTATGTCCACACATAGAAAATACATCCATACACAAGCAGGCTGTATACAGCCTTCCTTTTGAATCTCAAGAGATCATTTGTGTGTTTCTTTACCCCTGCAGCTATCTTCCACTGAAGTGTCAGGCTGTTTCTTCCTGCAGAGTGCAGACAGCTCTGCCTGTATGTAATTCCTCAGTATGTGAAAGCCCAGTCAGCTCAGAGGACCATTTATCCAGCTTGTAAAAGATAAGAGAGAAGAGAGAAGCTGCTCTAATCCTAAATAATACACAGGCAGTGTGCATAGAGGGGCCTGGAAGGGGAAGTTCATAGCAGAACCACAACACTGAAGAACTTGGCAGCCTTCCAGACACAGGCCGACAAGTCTGACAGGGGAAAGATACATTGATTTATTACAGAGACTGTGATAGCAGAAAGTGCTGCAGTAAGCAAGAACACATTAGAATAGCTTTTGGAACTTGTAGGATGATAAAAAACAGGATGCAATTTTTGTTACGGAGTCTCTTTAAGTAGATACTTAGTTTGAATCATGCTATGTGCGCTCGATTTTGTGCGATTGTCCAGAAGGCGCAGGCAAATCCATGACACCTGGCTGTCCTGCTGATCCTCTGCCTCTAATACTTTTAGCCATAGACCCTGAACAAGCATGCAGCAGATCAGGCATTTCTGACAAAAATTGGAGACCAGAGTACTTCCGAAACCAACCCGAGGAGGGCTGAAGACTTATTTGACGAGCAGGTCTAATAACTTTACTCTATGTCAGCGATCTGCAAACTTGGCTGTCCAGCTGTTGAGGAACTACAAGTCCCACAATACATTGCAGGAGTCTGACAGCCACAGCCATGATTCATAAAGGCAAATGCATTGTGGGACTTGTAGTTCCTTAACAGCTGGTAAGCCAAGTTTGCAGATCACAGTTCTATGGGATGCAGGTCCTTCACATTGGGGTCAGTTTCAAACTTTTTTCTTTCTTACTATTGTTCTCAATCCCAGGAACAAATCACAATCACAATCCATCTCCTGTTTCTCTGTCTTCAGTAAAGTGGAATGTGATTGGCCCTTGCTGGCCATGGCACTTATGTTGTTCACAGAAGAAGTCCTGCTTCCTGTGAGTTTCGCGTCTGACCACGGTTGCCCTTAAAAAGGAATGGATGTTCCCGCAGCCTCTTTCCATTTGGCTTATTTGTCCTCCTGAATCTGGCCCTATAAGATCAACACAGGCTCAGCAGATTAATGGAAATGTCCTCTTGCAGCCAGTGTTTCTAGAGACTGTTTGGCCTTCTGCACAGGATCAGCTCCTGACCTGACACATTCTGCATACCACACTGACCTGCTTGTAGGAAAGTGCGGGATATTTACACATGCAGAGAGCTTTGCTCTGGCTGCTCAGAGCGCAGAAACTGGCGGAGGACAGTCTATGCTGACCTCTTCTGTACGGCAGCAAACAGGGCAGATCCAACCAGTGAAATGTAAAACTGGAGCAGAACTGATGGAAAAACAGAGCAGATGCCCAGATCAGGGATTCTGACTCGTCGCTCTGAGCGGCTGCTCCCCTCCTGCTCCCCTCCTGCTCCCCTCCTGCTTCTGATTTGCACCAAATTTACACCAGTTTTTCTTGCACTGGTTTTAATAGAGCTTCTTCTCACTTGTATCCCTCGCCCCATCTCTCTACTGCCGGGGGGTCAGAAGGCCAGGAACTCGGGTGGCCTGGCCTTGTTCCTAATATTCTTATGCTGAATGCACAGAAGGAAGCATTATTATATTATTACTTGCTCCTGGGGAGAGCTATGGCTAGTTAACCTATACTGGATGCACCTATGGCTGGCTATGTATACCGGGGCACCTATAGCTGGCTAACCGATACTGGGGCACCTACAGTGGGTTGCAAAAGTATTCGGCCCCTTTGAAGTTTTATGGAAGAGTGGCAAGAAGAAAGGCATTGTTAACAGAAAGCATAAGAAGTCCCGTTTGCAGTTTGCCACAAGCCATGTGGGGGACACAGCAACCATGTGGAAGAAGGTGCTCTGGTCAGATGAGACCAAAATGGAACTTTGTGGCCAAAATGCAAAATGCTATGTGTGGCAGAAAACTAACACTGCACATCACTCTGAACACACCATCCCCACTGTCAAATATGGTGGTGGCAGCATCATGCTCGAGGGGTGCATCTCTTCAGCAGGGACAGGGAAGCTGGTCAGAGTTGATGGGAAGATGGATGGAGCCAAATACAGGGCAATCTTGGAAGAAAACCTCTTGGAGTCTGCAAAAGACTTGAGACTGGGGCGGAGGTTCATCTTCCAGCAGGACAACGACCCTAAACATAAAGCCAGGGCAACAATGGAATGGTTTAAAACAAAACATATCTATGTGTTAGAATGGCCCAGTCAAAGTCCAGATCTAAATCCAATCGAGAATCTGTGGCAAGATCTGAAAACTGCTGTTTACAAACGCTGTCCATCTGATCTGACTGAGCTGGAGCGGTTTTGCAAAGAAGAATGGGCAAGGATTTCAGTCTCTAGATGTGCAAAGCTGGTAGAGACATACCCTAAAAGACTGGCAGCTGTAATAGCAGCAAAAGGTGGTTCTACAAAGTATTGGCTCAGGGGGCCGAATAATTACGCACACCCCACTTTGCAGTTATTTATTTGTAAAAAATGTTTGGAATCGTGTATGATTTTCATTCCACTTCTCACATGTGCACCACTTTGTATTGGTCTTTCACGTGGAATTCCAATAAAATTGATGCATGTTTGTGGCAGTAATGTGACAAAATGTGGAAAACTTCAAGGGGGCCGAATACTTTTACAAACCACTGTATGGCTGCTTACCTATACTGGGGCACCTATAGCTGACTAACCTATACCAGGGCACCTTTAGCTGGCTACCTATACTGGAGCACTACTAACCTATACTGGGGCACCTATAGCTGGCTAATCTATACCGGGCACCTATAGCTGACTAACCTTTACCAGGGAACCTATAGCTGACTACCTATACTGGGGCACCTATAGCTGACTAACCTATACTGGGGCACCTATGGCTGGTTATCTATACTGGGGCACCTATAGCTTACTAACCTATACTGGGGTACCTATAGCTGACTAACCTATACTGGGGCACCTATAGCTGTCTAACCTATACTGGGGCACCTATAGCTGGTTACCTATACTGGGGTACCTATAGCTGACTAACCTATACTGGGGCACCTATAGCTGAGTAACCTATACTGGGGCACCTATAGCTGGCTACCTATACTGGGGCACCTATAGCTGACTAACCTATACTGGGGCACCTATAGCTGACTAACCTTTACCAGGGCACCTATAGCTGGCTACCTATACTGGGGCACCTATAGCTGACTAACCTATACGGGGGCACCTATAGCTGACTAACCTATACTGGGGCACCTATGGCTGGTTATCTATGCCGGAGCACCTATAGCTTACTAACCTACACTGGGGCACCTATAGCTGGCTACCTATAGTGGGGCACCTATAGCTGACTAACCTATACTGGGGCACCTATAGCTGGCTAACCTATACCAGGGCACCTATAGCTGGCTACCTATACTGGGCACCTATAGCTGACTAACCTATACTGGGGCACATATGGCTGGTTATCTATACCGGGGCACCTATAGCTAACTAACCTATACTGGGGCACCTATAGCTGGCTACCTATACTGGGGCACTTATAGCTGGCTAACCTATACCGGGGCACCTATATCTGGCTAACCTATACCTGGGCACCTATGGCTGGCTAACCTATACTGGGACACCTATGGAAGATTAACCTATGCCGGGGCACCTATACCTAGCTAAATCTATACTGGGGCACCTATAGCTGACTAACCTATACTGGGGCACCTATAGCTGGCTAAGCTATACTGGGGCACTTATAGCTGGCTAAGCTATACTGGGGCACCTATAGCTGGCTAAGCTATACTTGGGCACCTATAGCTGGCTAACCTATACTGGGGCACCTATAGCTGGCTACCTATACTGGGACACCTATAGCTGACTAACCGATACTGGGGCACCTATTGCTGGCTAACCTATACTGGGACACCTATAGCTGACTAACCTATACCGGGGCACCTATAGCTGGCTACCTATACTGGGACACCTATAGCTGACTAACCTATACTGGGGCACCTATAGCTGACTAACCTATACTGGGGCACCTATTGCTGGCTAACCTATACTGGGACACCTATAGCTGACTAACCTATACCGGGGCACCTATAGCTGGCTACCTATACTGGGACACCTATAGCTGACTAACCTATACTGGGGCACCTATAGCTGACTAACCTATACTGGGGCACCTATTGCTGGCTACCTATACTGGGGCACCTATAGCTGACTAACCTATACCGGGGCACCTATAGCTGGCTACCTATACTGGGACACCTATAGCTGACTAACCTATACTGGGGCACCTATAGCTGGCTACCTATACTGGGACACCTATAGCTGACTAACCTATACTGGGGCACCTATAGCTGACTAACCTATACTGGGGCACCTATTGCTGGCTAACCTATACTGGGGCACCTAAGCACACAGCCATGCCTGGCCGATCCTTCACTTCAGACTAGGCCAGATGATAAGCACACAACCACGCAGCTAAGAGTTAAGTGCTTGCACCCTATGGAAACGATTAGCATGGTCGGGTCAGAGAGAAGTTCAGGCTCATGCTGAATGTCTTTAGCACATTTCGTCCTTCTGGTAGGAAAAGCTGCGATTGAGAGGAACAAGCCTGACTTGCCTTGGACAAAGCTGCGAGCCCCAGTCTCTTCCCTGTGGGTGCCTCGGCGATTTCCTTCTCCCAAGTCCTCTGAGCCCAGACCCCCTTCTTGTGGCTTTTGTTATCCAGACAAACCCCCCAATTATTCCTTCTGCGGTGTCACACAAGTAAGATAGTGGGCGGGGACAGTGGGCGGGGACAGCGTAATTAGCTGTTACACTGCGGATAATTGCAGGGGTGACATCTTCGCTTATCTGACTGGGCCTTGACAAGATATCTTGTGCCTTAAATGGAATGTTCAGTAATCTGTTTTACTTTATTATTATTTATGTATTAGGTATAGTTTGTGTTTTTTTTTGTTTGTTTGTTTTTTAAATCAAGAAAATATTAAATATGACACATGTAAAATGTAATATCTGTTTGTGGCTCCCCCTGCTGGTCTGACTGGCTGGCTTTGCCTGGGGAAGAGCGGTCTTGCTTTTCTGCAGTGCTGAGCACAGATCTGTTTTCAGTTTTTCAGTTTTCCTTCACATTTGATAATTTTTTGAGAGTGTTTTAATCTCTAAAGGGCAGAAATCACTGAAAGTTCCTAAATTGGTGGAATAAAGTGCTTTAAAATGTCCGGCGTGCGAAAAGGTAGTGTAATTGTTATGCCTGGTTCACACTGACAGATGAAACGCCCCGTTCACCACAAAAAAAAGCAAATAACTTTAGTGATAACGTCAGGTGAGCAAAGCTTGGTGTAATTGCCTTCTTAAAACAGAAGGAAATTTGCAATAATTCAGTTATAAATGAACATTTGTGGTTACCCACAATGCACACCTACTAAATATGCAAATTATCCCTTTTTGCCCTTGTTAAGCCAAGCAAGCATCCAGATCCGCTGGTTTATAGCAAGCCTATAGCTTTAAGTTTTACACAGCCATATCAAACCCACATGTAGACAGCCTGTTTCGGACTTTTGGTCCTCATCAGTACATGGCAGGGATTGATAAGGCCGTATGAAATAGGTGAGCAAATCATTGTTTTTGCTATTTGACACCTCCAGGACATAAATGTTAGTCCTCTTGGCGGCCTCCAGGACATGATGGCGGCAATCTTTGTATAGTGGTGTGTAGTGGCTGCCGTGATTGTGCGCATGTTCGCAGGTAATCGTGGTTTTCAAGCCCCTATGGTCGGGCTGAGGTAGTTCAATGACAGTTAAAGAGACACTGAAGCGAAAAAAACTATGATATTATAATTTGTATGTATAGCACAGCTAAGAAATAAAACATTAAGATCAGATACATCAGTCTAATTGTTTCCAGTACAGGAAGAGTTAAGAAACTCCAGTTGTTATCTCTATGCAGAAAAGCCATTTCAAAGTCGTGGAGAGGGCTGTCTTCTGACTTTTATTATCTCAACTGTAAGTAAACAAATGTCTTTTTCTCTGCCAGAGGGAGGTCATTAGTTCACAGACTGCTCTGAAAGAATCATTTTGAATGCTGAGTGTTGTGTAATCTGCACATATTATAGAATGATGCAATGTTAGAAAAAACACTATATACCTGAAAATAAAAATATGAGAATATTTTCTTTGCTGCTAATCTTCTAGTAATTATTCATAGTACACAACCAATTCACTATATCATATTTTTTTCCACGCTTCAGTGTCTCTTTAAGGGACCCAAAAAACACTGATTCTGCACTGAGGCCTCATACAGGGGCAGTAGTGGATATTAGATGCCAGTAGTGGGGGTGAAGGATTATTGGGTTATGGTCGATACACTACTAGGACCAGCAGACCTGTCTCCTCCAACAACTAACGTGTGCACTGGACACACAAACTACAATATAACTATTGCAAGAAAAACAGCCCTTAGAAGGGTGAACTACTGTAGCACTGACTGCACCTGTCTGCAACCGCTAAAGTGCACTGTGTGGACACACTGAACAGCAATATCACAACACACAGCCTTTAGAAGGACTCTGGGGTGATGTAGATGGTAAATTGGTTCTGTACCAGCAAGAAACTCTACTGGGGACACAGAACACAGGCCTAACTAACACTTTCCCTAACAGCAGTACAGCTCTGTCCCTAGCCTCCTTCACAGCAGCCACAGGCAGAGTGTCAAATGACTGCTGTGCTGGCTCTCTGATAGGTGAGGGGGGCCATCCAGGTGGGAGGGATAGCTGATTGGCTGCCATGTGTCTGCTGACTCTGGGGTGATGGGTCAATTTTTGACTCCATTATAATCTATAGGGGGCGAATCTAACACCATATATTCACGAATAGACGCAAACGCACATTGTTCTCCGCAAACTGTTCGCTAGGCAGACAGTTCAGGTATCTGTACAGGACCTTCCCACCCCTCTGTAGTGTTGGGCGAACAGTGTTCGCCACTGTTCGGGTTCTGCAGAACATCACCCTGTTCGGGTGATGTTCGGGTTCGGCCGAACACCTGATGGTGTTCGGCCAAACTGTTCGGCCATATGGCCGAACTAAGAGCGCATGGCCGAACGTTACCCGAACGTTCGGCTAGCGCTGTGATTGGCCGAACGGGTCACGTGTAGTGTTGGGCGAACATCTAGATGTTCGGGTTCGGGCCGAACATGGCCGAACTCCGAACATAATGGAAGTCAATGGGGACCCGAACTTTTGTGCTTTGTAAAGCCTCCTTACATGCTACATACCCCAAATTTACAGGGTATGTGCACCTTGGGAGTGGGTACAAGAGGAAAAAAAATTTAGCAAAAAGAGCTTATAGTTTTTGAGAAAATCGATTTTAAAGTTTCAAAGGGAAAACTGTCTTTTAAATGCGGGAAATGTCTGTTTTCTTTGCACAGGTAACATGCTTTTTGTCGGCATGCAGTCATAAATGTAATACATATAAGAGGTTCCAGGAAAAGTGACCGGTAACGCTAACCCAGCAGCAGCACACGTGATGGAACAGGAGGAGGGTGGCGCAGGAGGAGAAGGCCACGCTTTGAGACACAACAACCCAGGCCTTGCATGAGGACAAGAAGCGTGCGGATAGCATGCTTTGTACCGCCATGCAGTCATAAATGTAATACATATAAGAGGTTCCAGGAAAAGGGACCGGTAACGCTAACCCAGCAGCAGCACACGTGATGGAACAAGAGGAGGGTGGAGACACAACAACCCAGGCCTTGCATGAGGACAAGAAGCGTGCGGATAGCAATTTGCATTTTGTCGCCATGCAGTCATAAATGTAATACAGATGAGAGGTTCAATAAACAGGGACCGGAAACGCTAACCCATCACAGATGTTCATTGTTCATGTTACTTGGTTGGGGTCCGGAAGTGTTGCGTAGTCGTTTCCAATCCAGGATTGATTCATTTTAATTTGAGTCAGACGGTCTGCATTTTCTGTGGAGAGGCGGATACGCCGCCGATCTGTGACGATGCCTCCGGCAGCACTGAAACAGCGTTCCGACATAACGCTGGCTGCCGGGCAAGCCAGCACCTCTATTGCGTACATTGCCAGTTTGTGCCAGGTGTCTAGCTTCGATACCCAATAGTTGAAGGGTGCAGATGGATTGTTCAACACAGCTACGCCATCTGACATGTAGTCCTTGACCATCTTCTCCAGGCGATCGGTGTTGGAGGTGGATCTGCACACTTGCTGTTCTGTGTGCTGCTGCATGGGTGTCAGAAAATTTTCCCACTCCAAGGACACTGCCGATACCATTCCCTTTTGGGCACTAGCTGCGGCTTGTGTTGTTTGCTGCCCTCCTGGTCGTCCTGGGTTTGCGGAAGTCAGTCTGTCGGCGTACAACTGGCTAGAGGAGGGGGAGGATGTCAATTTCCTCTCTAAAGTCTCCACAAGGGCCTGCTGGTATTCTTCCATTTTGACCTGTCTGGCTCTTTCTTCAAGCAGTTTTGGAACATTGTGTTTGTACCGTGGATCCAGAAGGGTATAAACCCAGTAATTGGTGTTGTCCAGAATGCACACAATGCGTGGGTCGCGTTCAATGCAGTCCTAGGCCGAAGAGGTCATAGCCTAGGGTCACAAAACCTGTTTATTGGGCAATTTCAATGGTGGCGAGTCTGACGTACATAAATCGCAGCAATGGCCGTTAGCAACGTCTGAATCTCACGAAATGTCTCATGCAGGTAGAAGACATATTGTTAGACTTGGGCTCCAAAGATGGGTTCCCTACATCTCTGCAAACCAGAGTTACAGGGCTCCAAATTTGGTAAAATCCCCCATAGGCTTTCATTGGGCCTCCTATTTACAGTTCCAAAATCTCACATCTTTTCAAAGGGCAATTACTCAGCAGTGGCAAATTTTCTAGCATTGTAGGGACCCTTAGGGGGAACATGACTGGTGAGTTTCGGGCCCCTAGGCCGAAGAGGTCATAGCCTAGGGTCACAAAAACCTGTTTATTGGGGCTATTTCAATGGTAGTGATGGTGACGTACATAAATCGCAGCAATGGCCGTTAGCAAAGTCTGAATCTCACGAAATGTCTCATGCAGGTAGAAGACATATTGTTAGACTTGGATTCCAAAGATGGGGTCCCTACATCTCTGCAAACCAGAGTTACAGGGGTCCAAAATTGGTAAAATCCCCCATAGGATTTCATTGGCTCCCTATTTCACTTTCCAAAATCTCACATCTTTTCAAAGGGCAATGGCTCAGCAGTACCAAATTTTCTAGCATTGTAGGGACCCTTAGGGGGAACATGACT
Organism: Hyperolius riggenbachi; assembly: GCF_040937935.1. Lineage (NCBI taxonomy): Eukaryota > Metazoa > Chordata > Amphibia > Anura > Hyperoliidae > Hyperolius > Hyperolius riggenbachi. Next base: position 297,526,003 of record NC_090654.1, on the reverse strand, counting down.
GGTGAGTTTCGGGCCCCTAGGCCGAAGAGGTCATAGCCTAGGGTCACAAAAACCTGTTTATTGGGGCTATTTCAATGGTAGTGATGGTGACGTACATAAATCGCAGCAATGGCCGTTAGCAAAGTCTGAATCTCACGAAATGTCTCATGCAGGTAGAAGACATATTGTTAGACTTGGATTCTAAAGATGGGGTCCCTACATCTCTGCAAACCAGAGTTACAGGGGTCCAAAATTGGTAAAATCCCCCATAGGATTTCATTGGCTCCCTATTTCACTTTCCAAAATCTCACATCTTTTCAAAGGGCAATGGCTCAGCAGTACCAAATTTTCTAGCATTGTAGGGACCCTTAGGGGGAACATGACTGGTGAGTTTCGGGCCCCTAGGCCGAAGAGGTCATAGCCTAGGGTCACAAAAACCTGTTTATTGGGGCTATTTCAATGGTAGTGATGGTGACGTACATAAATCGCAGCAATGGCCGTTAGCAAAGTCTGAATCTCACGAAATGTCTCATGCAGGTAGAAGACATATTGTTAGACTTGGATTCCAAAGATGGGGTCCCTACATCTCTGCAAACCAGAGTTACAGGGGTCCAAAATTGGTAAAATCCCCCATAGGATTTCATTGGCTCCCTATTTCACTTTCCAAAATCTCACATCTTTTCAAAGGGCAATGGCTCAGCAGTACCAAATTTTCTAGCATTGTAGGGACCCTTAGGGGGAACATGACTGGTGAGTTTCGGGCCCCTAGGCCGAAGAGGTCATAGCCTAGGGTCACAAAAACCTGTTTATTGGGGCTATTTCAATGGTAGTGATGGTGACGTACATAAATCGCAGCAATGGCCGTTAGCAAAGTCTGAATCTCACGAAATGTCTCATGCAGGTAGAAGACATATTGTTAGACTTGGATTCCAAAGATGGGGTCCCTACATCTCTGCAAACCAGAGTTACAGGGGTCCAAAATTGGTAAAATCCCCCATAGGATTTCATTGGCTCCCTATTTCACTTTCCAAAATCTCACATCTTTTCAAAGGGCAATGGCTCAGCAGTACCAAATTTTCTAGCATTGTAGGGACCCTTAGGGGGAACATGACTGGTGAGTTTCGGGCCCCTAGGCCGAAGAGGTCATAGCCTAGGGTCACAAAAACCTGTTTATTGGGGCTATTTCAATGGTAGTGATGGTGACGTACATAAATCGCAGCAATGGCCGTTAGCAAAGTCTGAATCTCACGAAATGTCTCATGCAGGTAGAAGACATATTGTTAGACTTGGATTCCAAAGATGGGGTCCCTACATCTCTGCAAACCAGAGTTACAGGGGTCCAAAATTGGTAAAATCCCCCATAGGATTTCATTGGCTCCCTATTTCACTTTCCAAAATCTCACATCTTTTCAAAGGGCAATGGCTCAGCAGTACCAAATTTTCTAGCATTGTAGGGACCCTTAGGGGGAACATGACTGGTGAGTTTCGGGCCCCTAGGCCGAAGAGGTCATAGCCTAGGGTCACAAAAACCTGTTTATTGGGGCTATTTCAATGGTAGTGATGGTGACGTACATAAATCGCAGCAATGGCCGTTAGCAAAGTCTGAATCTCACGAAATGTCTCATGCAGGTAGAAGACATATTGTTAGACTTGGATTCCAAAGATGGGGTCCCTACATCTCTGCAAACCAGAGTTACAGGGGTCCAAAATTGGTAAAATCCCCCATAGGATTTCATTGGCTCCCTATTTCACTTTCCAAAATCTCACATCTTTTCAAAGGGCAATGGCTCAGCAGTACCAAATTTTCTAGCATTGTAGGGACCCTTAGGGGGAACATGACTGGTGAGTTTCGGGCCCCTAGGCCGAAGAGGTCATAGCCTAGGGTCACAAAAACCTGTTTATTGGGGCTATTTCAATGGTAGTGATGGTGACGTACATAAATCGCAGCAATGGCCGTTAGCAAAGTCTGAATCTCACGAAATGTCTCATGCAGGTAGAAGACATATTGTTAGACTTGGATTCCAAAGATGGGGTCCCTACATCTCTGCAAACCAGAGTTACAGGGGTCCAAAATTGGTAAAATCCCCCATAGGATTTCATTGGCTCCCTATTTCACTTTCCAAAATCTCACATCTTTTCAAAGGGCAATGGCTCAGCAGTACCAAATTTTCTAGCATTGTAGGGACCCTTAGGGGGAACATGACTGGTGAGTTTCGGGCCCCTAGGCCGAAGAGGTCATAGCCTAGGGTCACAAAAACCTGTTTATTGGGGCTATTTCAATGGTAGTGATGGTGACGTACATAAATCGCAGCAATGGCCATTAGCAAAGTCTGAATCTCACGAAATGTCTCATGCAGGTAGAAGACATATTGTTAGACTTGGATTCCAAAGATGGGGTCCCTACATCTCTGCAAACCAGAGTTACAGGGGTCCAAAATTGGTAAAATCCCCCATAGGATTTCATTGGCTCCCTATTTCACTTTCCAAAATCTCACATCTTTTCAAAGGGCAATGGCTCAGCAGTACCAAATTTTCTAGCATTGTAGGGACCCTTAGGGGGATCATGACTGGTGAGTTTTGCCACTGCTGAGCCATTGCCCTTTGAAATGGTGTGAGATTTTGGAACGGTAAATAGGAGGCCCAATGAAAGCCTATGGGGGATTTTACCAATTTTGGACCCCTGTAACTCTGGTTTGCAGAGATGTAGGGACCCCATCTTTGGAATCTAAGTCTAACAATATGTCTTCTACCTGCATGAGACATTTCGTGAGATTCAGACATTGCTAACGGCCATGGCTGAGATTTATGTACGCCACCATCACTACCATTGAAATAGCCCAAATAAACAGGTTTTTGTGACCCTAGGCTATGACCTCTTCGGCCTAGGGGCCCGAAACTCACCAGTCATGTTCCCCCTAAGGGTCCCTACAATGCTAGAAAATTTGGTACTGCTGAGCCATTGCCCTTTGAAAAGATGTGAGATTTTGGAAAGTGAAATAGGGAGCCAATGAAATCCTATGGGGGATTTTACCAATTTTGGACCCCTGTAACTCTGGTTTGCAGAGATGTAGGGACCCCATCTTTGGAATCTAAGTCTAACAATATGTCTTCTACCTGCATGAGACATTTCGTGAGATTCAGACTTTGCTAACGGCCATTGCTGCGATTTATGTACGTCACCATCACTACCATTGAAATAGCCCCAATAAACAGGTTTTTGTGACCCTAGGCTATGACCTCTTCGGCCTAGGGGCCCGAAACTCACCAGTCATGTTCCCCCTAAGGGTCCCTACAATGCTAGAAAATTTGGTACTGCTGAGCCATTGCCCTTTGAAAAGATGTGAGATTTTGGAAAGTGAAATAGGGAGCCAATGAAATCCTATGGGGGATTTTACCAATTTTGGACCCCTGTAACTCTGGTTTGTAGAGATGTAGGGACCCCATCTTTGGAATCCAAGTCTAACAATATGTCTTCTACCTGCATGAGACATTTCGTGAGATTCAGACTTTGCTAACGGCCATTGCTGCGATTTATGTACGTCACCATCACTACCATTGAAATAGCCCCAATAAACAGGTTTTTGTGACCCTAGGCTATGACCTCTTTGGCCTAGGGGCCCGAAACTCACCAGTCATGTTCCCCCTAAGGGTCCCTACAATGCTAGAAAATGTGGTACTGCTGAGCCATTGCCCTTTGAAAAGATGTGAGATTTTGGAAAGTGAAATAGGGAGCCAATGAAATCCTATGGGGGATTTTACCAATTTTGGACCCCTGTAACTCTGGTTTGCAGAGATGTAGGGACCCCATCTTTGGAATCCAAGTCTAACAATATGTCTTCTACCTGCATGAGACATTTCGTGAGATTCAGACTTTGCTAACGGCCATTGCTGCGATTTATGTACGTCACCATCACTACCATTGAAATAGCCCCAATAAACAGGTTTTTGTGACCCTAGGCTATGACCTCTTCGGCCTAGGGGCCCGAAACTCACCAGTCATGTTCCCCCTAAGGGTCCCTACAATGCTAGAAAATTTGCCACTGCTGAGTAATTGCCCTTTGAAAAGATGTGAGATTTTGGAACTGTAAATAGGAGGCCCAATGAAAGCCTATGGGGGATTTTACCAAATTTGGAGCCCTGTAACTCTGGTTTGCAGAGATGTAGGGAACCCATCTTTGGAGCCCAAGTCTAACAATATGTCTTCTACCTGCATGAGGCATTTCGTGAGATTCAGACGTTGCTAACGGCCATTGCTGCGATTTATGTACGTCAGACTCGCCACCATTGAAATTGCCCAATAAACAGGTTTTGTGACCCTAGGCTATGACCTCTTCGGCCTAGGACTGCATTGAACGCGACCCACGCATTGTGCGCATTCTGGACAACACCAATTACTGGGTTTATACCCTTCTGGATCCACGGTACAAACTCAATGTTCCAAAACTGCTTGAAGAAAGAGCCAGACAGGTCAAAATGGAAGAATACCAGCAGGCCCTTGTGGAGACTTTAGAGAGGAGATTGACATCCTCCCCCTCCTCTAGCCAGTTGTACGCCGACAGACTGACTTCCGCAAACCCAGGACGACCAGGAGGGCAGCAAACAACACAAGCCGCAGCTAGTGCCCAAAAGGGAATGGTATCGGCAGTGTCCTTGGAGTGGGAAAATTTTCTGACACCCATGCAGCAGCACACAGAAGCAAGCGTGCAGATCCACCTCCAACACCGATCGCCTGGAGAAGATGGTCAAGGACTACATGTCAGATGGCGTAGCTGTGTTGAACAATCCATCTGCACCCTTCAACTATTGGGTATCGAAGCTAGACACCTGGCACAAACTGGCAATGTACGCAATAGAGGTGCTGGCTTGCCCGGCAGCCAGCGTTATGTCGGAACGCTGTTTCAGTGCTGCCGGAGGCATCGTCACAGATCGGCGGCGTATCCGCCTCTCCACAGAAAATGCAGACCGTCTGACTCAAATTAAAATGAATCAATCCTGGATTGGAAACGACTACGCAACACTCCCGGACCCCAACCAAGTAACATGAACAATGAACATCTGTGATGGGTTAGCGTTTCCGGTCCCTGTTTATTGAACCTCTCATCTGTATTACATTTATGACTGCATGGCGACAAAATGCAAATTGCTATCCGCTCGCTTCTTGTCCTCATGCAAGGCCTGGGTTGTTGTGTCTCAAAGCGTGGCCTTCTCCTCCTGCGCCACCCTCCTCTTGTTCCATCACGTGTGCTGCTGCTGGGTTAGCGTTACCGGTCCCTTTTCCTGGAACCTCTTATATGTATTACATTTATGACTGCATGCCGACAAAAAGCATGTTACCTGTGCAAAGAAAACAGACATTTCCCGCATTTAAAAGACAGTTTTCCCTTTGAAACTTTAAAATCGATTTTCTCAAAAACTATAAGCTCTTTTTGCTAAATTTTTTTTCCCTCTTGTACCCACTCCCAAGGTGCACATACCCTGTAAATTTGGGGTATGTAGCATGTAAGGAGGCTTTACAAAGCACAAAAGTTCGGGTCCCCATTGACTTCCATTATGTTCGGAGTTCGGGTCGAACACCCGAACATCGCGGCCATGTTCGGCCTGTTCGGCCCGAACCCGAACATCTAGATGTTCGCCCAACACTACCCCTCTGGAGGGAACCATGTGCCGGCATTGAGGGGAAATAAAGGGAGTTATTACCGACCTCACGCCTCTCTCTACACTGAACACTGCTAGCGAGCAAATTGCAGTGATATGCCAGAGAATCCATGGCATCCATATTGGCCGCTACTTTCTATTTACCGGTCTCCATTCTGCTGTTCCGACTTGCCTCGTTCTGCCCATTGTCTGGGAAGAATATACAGTAAGTAGTGCTGCAAGATTTACACAGCGGGGATTTTAATTGCATAAAATCTTCATTTCAAAGCCGCTCTGTTTATTCACTCGCTGAGACCGGCTCTTGTCGTTTCGGTACAATTATCACCCGATACATCATCATGTGGCTGGGAATCTGATCGCGTTGCACCCTCTGCTGGCCCTTTAAGTGACCCTGATGTAAGCTGGAGCAATGTGATGTGATAAGCTGCTGGAACAAAGGACATCGCTGCTGTGAAGCAGTAAAGGCAGCCATACATGTAGAGATGATGGGCAGATTCCACCGAGAGACCAATCTCTCTGTGACCGAATCTGACTGTAGAGAGATGAGATCTGTCATCTGCCCATACACTGCAGGCCCGATTGTCCCCCCAATGTGTAATGTGACCCCCCCCCCCGGTGCCCCGAGCACTCTATACATTACCTGTCCATGCCCCCCAGGCAAGCTGTGTGCAGGCATGGGAGAGGCGGCACGCGCCCCACTGATCGCCGCCGCCACCTTCGGATCACAGGCGCTGATTCCACCACGGCCTCTCATCCAGGACGACTCCCAGCATCATCAAGGACGACCCCACGTGCTGGATACCAGCGTCCACAGCCGTCCCCCGGCCATCGCTCAATCAGCCTGAAGCCGCTGCCATGGCGACCAGGAAGCCACCGCTACGGTGACCAGGACGCAAGGAGGGAAATCACAGCTGTTCCCCCACCGCTCTCAGCCAGCTGGCGCTGCCGGAGGAGCAAGATCACTGCACAGAGGTGGGTCACAGCTAGCACTCCGCTGCTGCTCCCAGCCTCTCACTGCACGTGGGATAGGCCATGGCAGGCCTCATCCACCAAAGAGGTCCCTTTCTGTCCACATGGAAGCCCTAGATCCCCATAGGCCCTGGAGAGCTCAGTTCTCTCTGCTCCAGCCCTGGCTCTGGGGGTTTTAGCTGCCAGGAGCACGGGGTCCCCTCTGCCTGCAACCACCATCCATTGAGGGACCCTTCACTGCCGCTGCCTAAGGAGATCCAGGCACACTTGGACTGATTGTCGGGCCCAGGGGTGTTTTTTAATCTGCAGCCCCACAAGGTCCCTGCCTCTGTCTCTCTTGTCTTCCTGCCTCGGTTCTTCTCTCTGTCTCTCTTAGCTATCCTTTCTCTCTCTCTTTCTCTATCCACTCCTTTTCAGGACACACTGCGGGGCATCTGGAGCTGCTGTGGAGCGAGCGCCGTCGGTAGTTGGCAGGCTGCTCCCCTCACACAGCACTCCAGTTTTCCCCACACGTCCTTCACTACAGTATGGGCTATATGTGTATACGTTTTACTTGTACTACTGTACCTGATTGTATGTGTTAAATTGCAAGCACGTGTTGTACCATCTCCGACCCTGTAAGAGCCAAAAATAATTCCGGGTACAACCCCCGTTGTACTTGGCGAAATAAATATGATTCTGATTCTGATACACGCGCCCCACGTGGTTGCCTAGTAACACGAGTGTGTATGTGACGTGTGATGTCACACGCACCCTTCCTAGGCAGCCACCTAGGGCGTGTGTATGGATAGCGGAGGGGGCCTGGAGCCAGCAGACGGCGAGCAGCGGCCACGGACAGGTAATGTATAGAGTGCACACTGGGGGGGGGTGGGGGTCACATTACACATTAGGGGGGACAGCGTCGGGGGTTTTGTCACTTGTCCCGATATCTCTCGCTGTTACCGCCGCTCACTTGATCGAGCAAGTCGGCCCTACATCTTGCAGCAAGTGTGATCAGTCCGAAATTGGTGGCATTGTAGGTCGGGCACGCACTTGGTGGCACTGATTTTCATCCACTTCCGATTATAATAATCTAATCAGATGGTCCATTGGCCACCAACTCGCCTGATGTAAGGACACCTTAAGTCCGGATTTTAAGCAGTTCTAAATTTTTACATCAATCAAATGATTATTGGGAAAAAAAAGATGTGGAGCGACATTACTGAAGCAGAATGAGGGGCGCTAGGAAACTTATTGACCCCCTCGTTCCGGTGCCGTCCCCCCGTAAAGGTTACAAAGCATCCGAGGGTCCCCGGAGGTGTATTCAAATGTGGGAAACTGGGGTGATGGTGCTGGAACCAGGCAGGGCCGGTTTAAGCAACAATGGGGCCCCAGGGCAAAATAAACCTGCCCCCCCCCCCAACAGATACCCCGGAACACAAATCGGCATTAAGGGACCTTTTTTGCAGCTGGTATAGTCAGGGTGTGAAGCCCCAATCGTCGAAGCTCCACATTCTGGCTACCCCAGCCTGCATGGGGGACAAGGGGTTAAAAAGTTTCAGGAGGGGGGACCCCACATCATTTTTTTTTTTTTTAAATTGGGAAAATAGGAAAAAATGCCAGGGATCTTAATACAGCCATATTGCGGCTGTATAGCGATCCCTGGCCAAAGCGCTGTGGCTGCGTATGGACCCCCTGGATTACACCACCGTTAGCTTTGCTACTAAAAGTGACATTTACTGCATTTAAAAGTATACTTTTTTCCTTTGAAACTTTAAAAACGAAACTTCTCAAAAACCATAAGGTCTTTTTGAAAAATTGTTTTTTCCTCTTATTTCCAATGATCTTCTTAATATATCCTGCAAATTTACGGTTTCTAGCATTTAAAGAGAATCTGTATTGTTAAAATCGCACAAAAGTAAACATACCAGTGCGTTAGGGGACATCTCCTATTACCCTCTGTCACAATTTCGCCGCTCCTCGCCGCATTAAAAGTGGTTAAAAACTGTTTTAAAAAGTTTGTTTATAAACAAACAAAATGGCCACCAAAACAGGAAGTAGGTTGATGTACAGTATTTCCACACATAGAAAATACATCCATACACAAGCAGGCTGTATACAGCATTCCTTTTGAATCTCAAGAGATCATTTGTGTGTTTCTTTCCCCCTGCATCTCTCATGCACTGAAGTTTCAGGCTGCTCTTTTCTTCCTGCAAACAGCTTTGCCCTTGTCTGTAATTCCTCAGTATGTGAAAGCCCAGCCAGCTCAGAGGACATTTTATCCAGCTTGTAAAAGATAAGAGAGAAGAGAGAAGCTGCCCTAATCTAAATAATACACAGGCAGTGTGCATAGAGGGGCCTGGGAGGGGGAGTTCATAGCAGAACCACAACACTGAAGAACTTGGCAGCCTTCCAGACACAGGCCGACAAGTCTGACAGGGGAAAGATACATTGATTTATTACAGAGACTGTTATGGTATAAAGTGCTGCAGTAAGCCAGAACACATTAGAATAGCTTTTGGAACTTGTAGGATGATAAAAAACAGGATGCAATTTTTGTTACGGAGTCTCTTTAAGGTGGATTTGCTATTAACCATTAAAGTCGGCTGGTTTTTAAATGTGTATTTTTTTTCCTTTGAAACTTTAAAATCGATTTTCTCAAAAACTATAAGGTCGATTTGAATTTTTTTTCCTCTTGTAGCCACTGGGGGCCCCTACAAGCTCTGGGGCCCTGGGGCAATTGCCCCCTGTGCCTCTATGGTAGCGCCGGCCCTGGAACCAGGGGACTAAACATGGACCGGGAATGCTCAATAGTACCCAGAGGCTTCTGTCTCTATAGGTGAGTATCCATTTATTAATCTCGCTTCAGTATTACTTTAAATAGAACCCGAGTTGGTAATTTGGGGGGGGGGGGGCAGATGGGATACAGAGACATGTTCTCTGCCTCATGACATACCTCTGTGTCTCCACACTGCCGCTCTTCGCTCTCTGCCCCCCCCCCATGCCTTGCTGTAGCCCCCCCGAGATTAGCTACAATATTTGTTGCTATCTCTGAGGCAAACACAGGAGAGAACTATTCCCTGTTCTAGAGGCGTTCCCACAGGGCATCCTGAGCTGCCACTGGGCAGCGCTCTCTCCCTGGCCACGCCCTCTGCACGCTGTCAGAGACACAAAAGTGAAAGTGGGCCATTGCAGCCCATGGGAGCGGTGTTTTTTTACTGCCACTTGATCCGCTCAGGTAGCCCATGTTTTTTTCATTTTATGAGCCCACCTCGGGCTCTCTTTAATAAGGAAACTAGTGTTGGGCAAACTTTGTGTGGTGTGGTTTGCTGGGTGAACCAAACCAGGGATGGTGCAAAGCCACTTTCTGAATCTCCCGAAATGCTGGATTTTGCCTGGTAACTCAAAATTTCACGCTGCATTTTGAAGAATGTTTGTGGAATTCTGTGCAAATCTGCCATTTTATATTGCTAGTAGAGACTAGTAGGAGCATATAAAAAAAAAACCAAAAAAAAAAAACCAACAACTCACACACCTTCTCAGAAACTCCACCCTCCATCTGTAAGACAACTGTGTCTTTTTCCAAAAATGTCTGATGCTCTATGGCCACACCCACCTGCGTTTCCCTCGGGCCCCAACCGGATCAAGGTGACACAGGTGGGTGTGGCCAAAACTCCGGAAGGCTACAGAAAAAAAAAATTCTCTTAATTTTCGTAATTAAGATGATGATCATAAATGAAAAATTGGAATTGTAAAAAAAACAACAACATAGAATTATGATAATTTTCATAATTAACAGTATTTTTGTGACAAATGTTAGTGTAAACCACGCGAATGATGATACTTGTTACTTGGAATTTTGGGTAATTTTTCATAAATTATGCAAACTTAGAAGTAACATAAAATTAAACATGACATTAAAAATTAACAGGAAAATACAACACAAAATTATGAAATACAATGAATTTTCCGAAAATTACATTTTGTGTTGTAATTGCAAATTATTATGCAAAATTACGCAAACACGAAATTTCAACTTATCATCAGTAATGTAACCCCTGAAAGTATAACTAAGGTATTGTTTTTCCTGGGAATAGGATTTAAACACATTCTAAAAATGTAAATATTTATTTTCCTCCCATTCAGAGAATGAGCACACAACTTACTGTACAATATATTAATCACCCTGTGTCTCTGTGTCCTGTCCCTGTGTGTGTCCCTGCATTGCACTACTGCGCATGTGCCACAGGGACAGCCTGGCACAGGAGTAGGAGGAGCCAGGGGGCCGACCAGGTGGGCGGGTGTACACACGTGCTGCAGTGCAGGCGTGCACATGTGGTGGCGATGACAGACATAGAGCCCATTTTTAAACAGGCCAAGATCACTAGTAGAATATATTTCACCTAGTTTGGGCGCTGTAAGACGCGCGGCTCGCCAAAACGCGGAAAATGTTTTGAAGTTATTTCTGGGTGTTGTTCTGAAGAATATATATATATAAAAAAAATATGCAGATTTCAGACCCTCTTTATGATAATTTGTCTCCTGAATTGAATTCCATCTCTGTGCATTAATCTAAAGCAAATACTATTTACCAGTTTCGGCACAAAGCGCGGTTTGGTGCCCTGCCTCATTAGATGGGACGCGGCCGGCACGCGACGGTGGTGAAATCGCACTGATTTCCTCAGCTCTATGTCCCTCGGTGGAGGGGAGGCTGGGATCGGATCTGAGCTGCATATTGTGTCACATTGATGAAGAATGACTGCAGACTGATAGATATATGTTCTGTACCAACATTATTACAGCATGTATGCCTTTACTAATGACTGCATCAGCCACGTACCCCCTATTGCCGGTCACATCATCCCCAGTTCCCCACGACACATAGTACATGGTTCTCAGGAGTGCTTCATAATTGTGTATAACTGCTGTGTAAACATTCCTTGCGGCGTTTAATGATTTATCCTGGTTCTCATCTCAAGCTTAATACAGGATTGTCCAGTACCTGTGAGGTTAATCTCTTCACCAGACTGCAGAATGCCAGTAACTGCTTGTCTAGCAGAATCAACATAAACGCCCCTCCTTCCTCCTCCCACCTCCATCCCCTCCTCCTCCTCAGTACCTCCATTTCATGGTGAGGAATGGAATGCTACAAGGTTGAAAACTTTGTAAAAAAATATAATCAATGCTTAAAGCGGTATTGTCATCATAAAAATCAAATTTCAACAGCAACTGGTCTGAGTGTATTAAGTGATAAAGATGCTAATCCTGCATTCAAAACTTTTTCTGCTGTTATGGTTTGGAGTTATCGCATACCTTATGAGTACTGACCCTTTAATAGCCATTGCCAAACAGTTGCATGCTGGGTTTTTTTTATCTATAATAAACTCCGCCTCTTCCCTTTATTTCCTCCTACTTCTAATGACATATGACAGTGCACTTCCTAGTATAGACCTCAGTGGGAGTGTCTAAAGACTCTGGGAGGAGGGCGGGTAACACATACAAAATTAGCAAGAGGGGGAAAAAAAAGAGCGAGGGAGGAAATGATGTCAGGATTAGCTTCATTCAAAGGTAACCAAGATGGCCACTGCCTAGAATAGGATTATCTGATTTTCCCTTATAAAATGCACAGGAATCATTACGTGGATAGCACAATACATCTGTTCTGTTAGTAGAACTAGTATTTACTTATACTGCATATGTGTTTTTCATTTGTAGGATAGCATGGGTGTCACTTGTTCTTTAAAGTAAACAGGTTTAATACATAAGTAGAGGGAGGGTCTAGATAGTATAGAGCCCTCCCATTGCTCTGCCTCACCCATCATTTCTCCATGGTCTGCCGGTAAAGCTGGTGGTGGAGGAGTGAGGGGTCCCGCCGGCAGAACAGGGAGCTCTCTACTTTCCAGAGCTTTGCCTCTACTTAGGTAAGTAAGAAATCTGAAGTGAAGTTTGTGTTAAAGTTCCTCAAATGGATACTTACCTAAGTATAGGGAGGTCTCTGGATAATCCTGAAAGCCCCACCCCTCCAATACTGGGAGCCCCTGAAGCTCCGCCCCTCCAAACACCCGTTCCTATGCTGCCACCCCCTGAAGCTCAGCCACACTGCGCAGTAGCACAGAGCTGTGGAACGCGTCTTTGGAGAGGGGCGGGATTAGCATTATCCAGCTCAGGGCATTTTCCGCTGAGCCCGAGTGGCAGCTGCTGCAGGGGGCCCGAGCCATTCGGCACATTGTGGCCATGCTCTCTGGGCACTGGAATGCTACCGCAAGCTTCTGAGGGTCCCAGCGCCTGATCGGGGGTCAGGAGGAGGACGTGGAGGATCCGGAGGAAAGGGGCTACATCTCTGACCTGGTGATGTCACTGGTTTGCTTTACATAGAGGAAGGGACTTTATGGAGAAATAGTCAAATCAATGTAATGCTCTCTCTCTCTCTCTCTATATATATATGCATCAGAGAATGGTTTGTACAGAGTTAGCCGTGTGGTACTGTTATCCCATCTCATTAGATACAATGGGCTTGATTCACTAACCGGCGCTAAGTGTTAGCGCCGGTGTGAAAAGCCCTTTTCTGCCCCTAGAGCGCGCAAAGCTACTTCGCGCGCAGCCCCGCTCACTGCGTGCATAGTGCTGTGCGCCTGTATTAGTGCATGGTCGAAAACGGCGCATCAGGTGCCCCCGAAACGGTGCATCAATGCGCTGCTTTAGAGGCACCGGGTGCAACGTTTACACAGCAGCGTTATCGTTGCACCAATGCGATGCGTGCAGTACGCACACTGAGCGGCGCTATACTTAGTGTGTGCGCGTAGACCACCTAACGCCTTGGTTTGCGCACACAAAGCATTAGGGCGCACTAAGTGGCTTAGCGCCGGTTAGTGAATCAAGCCCCAGGTAATTGATTAAATTGTGAGCTCCTCTGAAGGACAGTTAAAGTGACATGACTATGTACTCTATGCAGCGCTGCAGGAAATGGCAATGCTATATAATAATAATAATAATGCATATCTATAGTGAGTATGGCTCGTACAGAAGTAGCCGCCTGGCACTGTTGCCCCATCCTGCTAGATACCACGCGCCTCCCTGCCCACAGACTGTGTCTATCTATCTATCTATCTATCTATCTATCTATCTATCTATCTATCTATCTATCTATCTATCTATCTATCTATCTATCTATCTATCCATCCATCCATCCATCCATCCATCCATCCATCCATCCATCCATCCATCCATCCATCCATCCATCCATCCATCCATCCATCCATCCATCCATCCATCCATCCATCCATATACATAGCGGCATCACAGAGAGGCTCGTGCTACTGGTGGATGCCGCTCACCTCCCTGCCCTGGCCTGTGTGTAGTTATTCCTCCTCAGTGGAAGGGTTGTTTGACCTATAAAATCCTGCGTCCTGAATGAGGTCGCTGAGAAGTGCAGTTTATAGGCAGCAGCAGCAGAAATTGGACACTGGTGCTCAGAGTGGCCCTCATAGAGCCTGGAGCTGCTCCAGAATCACCTTCTGTCTGTCTGTAGAGCCGGCAGACAAAGGAAGCATTGTTTCCCCAGCTTGTCCCGTCTATTCCAACCAGCTGCAGCACATAATCTGTCCCCAATCCCAACCGTACAGCCAGCCGCAGCGTGCAAGCCTGACCGACACAGGGAGGACGTGTATACGTACTGCTCACACAGCGCAGGGAGGACGTGTACACCTCCAGCTCACACAGCGCAGGGAGGACGTGTACACCTCCAGCTCACACGGCGCAGGGAGGACGTGTACACCTCCAGCTCACATGGCACAGGGAGGATGCGTACACCTCCAGCTCACATGGCACAGGGAGGATGCGTACACCTCCAGCTCACATGGCGGAGGCAGGACGTGTACACCTCCAGCTCACACAGCGCAGGGAGAATGCGTACACCTCCAGCTCACATGGCGCAGGCAGGACGTGTACACCTCCAGATCACACAGCACAGGGAGGATGCGTACACCTCCAGCTCACATGGCGCAGGCAGGACGTGTACACCTCCAGCTCACACAGCGCAGGCAGGACGTGTACACCTCCTGCCCACACAGCGCAGGGAGGACGTGTACACCTCCAGCTCACACAGCGCAGGGAGGACGTGTACACCTCCAGATCACACAGCACAGGGAGGACGTCTACACCTCCAGCCCACACGGCGCAGGGAGGACGTGTACACCTCCAGCTCACATGGCACAGGGAGGATGCGTACACCTCCAGCTCACATGGCGCAGGCAGGACGTGTACACCTCCAGCTCACACAGCGCAGGCAGGACGTGTACACCTCCTGCCCACACAGCGCAGGGAGGACGTGTACACCTCCAGCTCACACAGCGCAGGGAGGACGTGTACACCTCCAGATCACACAGCGCAGGGAGGACGTCTACACCTCCAGCTCACATGGCGCAGGGAGGACGGGTACACCTCCAGCTCACACGGCGCAGGGAGGACGTGTACACCTCCAGCTCACACGGCGCAGGGAGGACGTGTACACCTCCAGCTCACATGGCGCTGGCAGGACGTGTACACCTCCACCTCACACAGGCTGAAATTTCCGCCGGAAATTGTGGAAATTCCACCCGACTTTAACATCGATTGTCTCCAAAACTATAAGGTCTTTTTGAAAACTTTTTTTGCATCTTGTTCACAAGATTCAGTTTAATAAAACCTGAACATTTGGTGTTTCTAAGACTTAAGGGGGCTTTGCGAATAACCGCTAAAGTCGGCGGATTTTTACTGTAATGTAAAATGCAGAAAACCTGCATCTGCCTATTTTCTGCATTTTACATGACAGTAAAAATTCGCCGACTTTAACGGTTAATAGCAAAGCCCCCGTAAGTCCTAGAAACACCAACTTTTCAGGGTTTATTAAACAGAATCTTCTGAACACGATGCAAAAAAAAGAAAGATTTCAAAAAGACCTTATAGTTTTTGAGAAAATCGATGTTATAATTGAGCGGAATTTCCGCGATTTCTGTATTGGAATGCGGAGATTGGTAGCGGAAACTTGAATCGGTAATTGGCAATGGCGGAATGCGGATTTACTGCGGAATCGGAAATTGGCATTCCGACCATCCATAGTTTCCACAGTTAGGAACATATTCCGGAAATGGAAGACCACAGGCTCAGTTCAAGTTAAGGCTCAAAGAGTCAACACATAGACCAGCACCAAAGACCTACAACATCATCTTGCTGCAGATGGAGTCACTGTGCATTGTTCAACCATTCAGCACACTTTACACAAGGAGATGCTGTATGCGAGAGTGATGCAGAGGAAGCCTTTTCTCCGCCCACAGCACAAACAGAGCTGCTTGAGGTATGCTAAAGCACGTTTGGACAAGCCAGCTTCATTTTGGAATAAGGTGCTGTGGACTGATGAAACTAAAATTGAGTTATTTGGGCATAACAAGGGGCGTTATGCATGGAGGAAAAACAACACAGCATTCCAAGAAAAACACCTGCTACCTACAGTAAAATATGGTGGTGGTTCCATCATGCTGTGGGGCTGTGTGGCCAGTGCAGGGACTGGGAATCTTGTCACAGTTGAGGGACGCATGGATAGCACTCGGTATCGGCAGATTCTGGAGACCAATGTCCAGGAATCAG
>NC_090654.1:297434800-297504800 GCF_040937935.1 Hyperolius riggenbachi | reverse complement strand
TAAGCCTCTAATTGGTGCTGAAAATCCGATTTTCATGCAGAAATCTTGTTGTTTTCACTTTAAAGAGAATCTGTATTGTTAAAATCGCACAAAAGTAAACATACCAGTGCGTTAGGGGACATCTCCTATTACCCTCTGTCACAATTTCGCCGCTCCTCGCTGTTATAAACTGTTCTAATCACCTTGCTTCGACACCATCGTCTCACAGACTGTGAGATCACTTGACTCTCCACACAGCAAACAGGATATAGACTTTCTCAGGCTTCTTCAATGTTTACGTTATTTATTCAGGAAACAGGAATACAGATAGATACATACATCATATCCTAGCCATGCCAATCTTCATGTTGCGTTACAAGCTCGTGATTAGACTCCCTGCTGGAGTCTATCAGGTACCTTCTTCCTAACTACGTTACACTAAACTGTTACACTAAACTGCCTCTGCCTGCATCACAAAACCTCTATTTATTTTAAAGGCATACACTGCGGACAAGCCTTTTACATAAAACTCAGGCCAAGTAACTGAGGCCTACTTAAATTATAACACTCGCCGCATTAAAAGTGGTTAAAAACAGTTTTAAAAAGTTTGTTTATAAACAAACAAAATGGCCACCAAAACAGGAAGTAGGTTGATGTACAGTATGTCCACACATAGAAAATACATCCATACACAAGCAGGCTGTATACACCCTTCCTTTTGAATCTCAAGAGATCATTTGTGTGTTTCTTTCCCCCTGCAGATCTCATGCACTGAAGTTTCAGGCTGCTCTTTTCTTCCTGCAAACAGCTTTGCCCTTGTCTATAATTCCTCAGTATGTGAAAGCCCAGCCAGCTCAGAGGACGATGTATCCAGCTTGTAAAAGATAAGAGAGAAGAGAGAAGCTGCCCTAATCTAAATAATACACAGGCAGTGTGCATAGAGGGGCCTGGAAGGGGGAGTTCATAGCAGAACCACAACACTGAAGAACTTGGCAGCCTTCCAGACGCAGGCCGACAAGTCTGACAGGGGAAAGATACATTGATTTATTACAGAGATGGTGATAGTAGAACGTGCTGCAGTAAGCCAGAACACATTAGAATAGCTTTTGGAACTTGTAGGATGATAAAAAACAGGATGCAATTTTTGTTACGGAGTCTCTTTAAAGCAATTGCCAATTCCAACCGGAATCGCGGAGAATGGAATTCCGCGGAATGGGGTGAGCATCCCTAATTGCAAGCTTCTAAAACGATAAACATACTTTAAAAACTGTAATGTTCTAATGTTATTAACAATATTTATCGGGAGTCTTTTTTCGGATTTTTTCGCCGTATTAACGATAATTGAATTAAGGTCTATGGCTCCGCCCTTTTCGTCCACTCTCAGCCGGCCCCCTTTTTTTTGCTCCCACACACAGATGTGTCACTATCACTGTGGGGGAACCACGGGAGCCTGTGTGACAAAGACAAGACCAGGAGCCAAATGGTGCAGTATTGTTGGATAAAATTAGCTCAATATTACAAGAGTAGTTATACACACAAAGGTGGGCTGCAGAACCTGCAACTACCGTATATGTCCTACTGGGAAAACACCATCCCGCCTGGTACTCCAGATCCTGCCGGAACCGGGAAAATCACTGTCCCTGCCCGGTACTCCAGGTCCTGCCGGAACCGAGGAAAACCACCGTCCCTACTTGGTACTCCAGGTCCTGCCAGAACTGGGGAAACACCACCCCTGCTCGGTACTCCAGGTCCTGCCGGAACCGGGGAAAACACCATCTCCGCTCGGTACCCCAGGTCCTGCTGGAACCTGGTGGTCGCTCTCCTGGGGTCCTTACTAGCTGTGGATGGCACCACACTAGTGGGAAGGACACCTCCAAAGGTGCTGTAGTGGGCAATGAAGATGGGGTGAGGCACCGAAAATAAATCTCTCTGAGTATATATTATAAATACATAAGTAAATACATGAGCTACCTCACCTCTCCAGATGATCCAAGCCAGAAAAACAAGGGTTTAGTTCAGGTAAGGTTTATTCAAGCACAATTATAAAAAGACAATGCGTTTCTCGGGTCTCCGCCTGCTTCCTCGGGACAATAAAGTGCCTTCAGGAATTCAGTTTACAGCCCGGGCACCAAATACCTGCAGGCAAATGGTGCGAGGTGACAAAGCTTGAGCCAATACTCCAATACAACCCACAATCAGCTGCAGGGCTCTAGCAGAAAAGAGTGGGTTTAACATACCTCCCCTTTTGAGATAAGAACCAGGGACACTTTAACCACACCCCTGCCACACACCCTAACCACGCCCCCGGAACACCCCTAGTCACGCATACCACCAAGATTTCACAAGAAAAATATGTTGGTCCTCTCTATCCTGGGTCATTTTCCTTCATTGTAACATTTGCAAATAAATACGGTATATCAGCTTAAAGAGAATCTGTACTGTAAAATTCTTACAATAAAAAGCATACCATTCTATTCATTATGTTCTCCTGGGCCCCTCTGTGCTGTTTCTGCCACTCTCTGCTGCAATCCTGCCTTGTAATTGCCAGTTTTAGGCAGTGTTTACAAACAAAAGACATGGCTTCTAACCAGCATGTGATAGGCTGAGAGGAGCTCAGTGTGTGACTCACACAGAGCCTGCAGGAGGGGATCCGTTGAAAAGGGCTCCTGAGCTGCCTGTATGAAAAGGGCGCCGCCATAGACATCAATGTTATTTCTGCAAATATGGGCTACAAGGTGGTAAAAAGGGCTCCGGAGTTTTGATATAGGCTACAAGCGGGCGCCCTTTTGTAGCCCATATATTTTTATTTAGGCTACAAGGTTTTCGGCTACAAAAGGGCACCCCTTTGTAGCCCATATTTTTATTCAGCTACAAGGTTTTAGCCTACAAGGTTTTTGATTCTGCTACAAAAGGGCACCCTTTTACAGCCGAGATTTTTGATTTGAGGGTGCAGGGGAGGTTAGGATTAGGCATCACAAGGGGGCGGGGAGGGGGGGGGGTCTTAGGGTTAGGCACCTCCTAGGGGATTAGGGTTAGGCACTATCGGGGGAGGGTTCTGTGTGAGAGTAGGGAGCAGTTGGGTCATAATAATCACTTTTCTTAGCTATATCTAGAGCCCTTTTATAACCCAACAAATTTTGCCTAATAAACTAAAACTACCTTTTTCGGCTACACCAGGTGCCCTTTGTAGCCGAATTAGACATATATGGGCTACACCAGGTGCCCTTTGTCGCCGAAGTTGGCATATGGGCTACACCAGGTGCCCTTTGTAGCCGAAGTTGGCATATGGGCTACACCAGGTGCCCTTTTTTACAGGAGCCCTTTTCAAATAGACCCGAGGTGGAAATCCTTTCTGAAGGAACTGTAAGCAAGCAACTTTATTACTACAGTGACCGGCTGATAGTGAATCCAGTTTATTGGTATGTTTATCTGCCTGCACTGCAGCCCTGCAGATTCACGGAGCCAGCTTTGCGTGAGTGATTCCTGTTGGATTGTGACTTTCACATGGTCTGGCCTCCAAGGTTCTTATGCAATGTAGTGCCAGATAACGGAAAATTGTTACTTACCTATCGGTAATTTTCCTTTCCCGATGCTTACATGTCATCACACCTGGGTAGATGCCCCGCCCACTCTACCCCACAGGATCTCAATTAGTATAAATTTTGAAAGCTACTGGCCCCCCCCAGTCTCCGTAAGCCTCGACTTACCGAAGCTCACAGGAAGGGAGGGACCAGTGTGATGACATGTAAGCATCGGGAAAGGAAAATTACCGATAGGTAAGTAACAATTTTCCGTTTTCCCTATGCTTCCATGTCATCACACCTGGGATTTAACTAGGAAATAAGAAGGGAGGGACACCATTTATGATGCTTAATCAAAGAACATATTTTAAATATCCATATTTTGTGAATTATCCAGTACAACTTTACCGAACATCAAAGTAGACTGAGAAGACAAGTCAACCCTATAGTGGCGCATAAAGGTGTTAATTGATGACCAGTTCGCGGCCTGACACACTTTCTCTGCGGGTACTTTATTTAAAGCTGCCCATGAGGTTGACATACTCCTAGTGGAGTGAGCATTTAACTGTCGAGGGGGTTCTAAACCCCTTGATTTGTAGGCGGTTTGAATAGCCTTGACTATCCATGTGGATATAGTTCTGGCGGAGGCCGGTTGGCCTTTCCGATAGCCTGCTGGGATCACCCATAGCCTATCAGTTTTCCTTATGTTAGCCGTTAGGTGTAAATAGTCCTTTAGTGCTTGCCCTACGTCCAGAGGGTGAACTTCTACTCCTTCTTGAATAAATGTTGGCAGGGTCCAGTCCTGATTGAGGTGATAGGTGGATGTTACCTTCGGGATAAACTGCTGAATAGGTCTAAGCAGTACCCTGTCAGGAAAGAAGGTTAGGTATGGTTCGTTACATCCTAAGGCTTGAAGCTCTGACACTCTTCTCGCTGAGGCCATTGCTACTAAGAAAAAAGTTATGTTCCATAGCGAGTTGTCCGTTACGGGGTAAAAAGGTTGTCTTGTCAGGGCTTCTAGAACCAAGGGTAAGTCCCATTTTGGAAAAATATTTTTCTTTGGGGGTTTTATTTTTAGTACTCCTTTCAGAAACTGTTTAATTAAGGGATTTATAGCCCACTGGGTACCTGTCATCGCTGACAGGGCAGAGACGTGTGTTTTCAGCGTGTGGTACCCTAACTCCATAGTTAGACCCCTCTGAAGGAACTCCAGAATGTGATGGGGTTCCGGTTTTGTAGGTTGGAAATGAAGCTCTTGTGATAACTTTAGAAATCTGGTCCAAACCCTTTGATAGGTAGCATTTGTAGTAGGTTTTCTGGCACTGAGGATAGTCTTAATTACTTCCTGTGAGCATCCTGCCAGTTCCTGCCTCCTCCCTTCAACACCCAGGCCATCAGATTCAGCCTCCTGGGATTCGGATGGAGGATTTTCCCCTGTGATAGTAGATCTTTGTTGTCTGGGAGAGGAAGAGGTGACTGTAACCTCATTCCCCACAGTAGGGGGAACCATGGCCGATTTGGCCAGTATGGAATTACTGCAATCACTAAGACGTTCTCTTTGTGGAGTCTCGATAAGAAGCGTTGTATCATAGGTATTGGGGGAAACACATATGCTGTTGTAAAGTTCCAATCCGCTGTCAGCGCATCTACTGCCAGGGCCTCTCTGCAGTGAATTCTGGAATAGAAGTGTTTGCATTTGGTGTTTATTGGCGTTGCCATGAGGTCTAGCTCGGGCTTGCCCAGATGCTTGCATATCCATTGGTATACTTCCATGGACAGGCTCCACTCGTTGTTGTCCAACGTGTGTCTGCTTAAATAGTCCGCCAGTATATTCTCCTTCCCCGGTATATGTAATGCCGACAAGTTCCACAGATGTTGTTCCGCATACTGGAAGATAGTTGCTGTTTCCTGGAGGAGTGCTATACTTCTCGTTCCCCCTTGCCTCCGTATATATGAGACAGCCGTGCTGTTGTCTATACGTAGGATTACAGTCCTGTTCTGTATCAGATGAGTGAAACTCAGTAGCGCCTGGTAAACAGCTCTTATCTCTAAGATGTTCGACTGTGTGTGAGGATCCGCGTCTTTCCAAAGGCCTTGTGCTGTCAGTGTGCCACAGTGCGCTCCCCAGCCCCGTAGGCTGGCATCCGTGGTAATTGTGATCGAGTTCGTGACTTCGATCAAATGTCCTTTGGATAGGTTGTTGATACTCGTCCACCATGCAAGACTGTTTTTCATCAGAGCGGTGATTTGTATTATCTGATTCCAGCTTTTCCTGTTCCATTCAGTTAAGAAGCCCCATTGGAATGGCCTCACATGCCAATGTGCCCATCTTACTACTTGGAACGTCGAGGTCATCGAACCCAGTAGACTGACACATTGTCTTGCCTTTAATTCGTTCAAAGAGATGACTTGATTTATTTTCTGTATCAGAAGTGCTATTTTGTGCTGCGGAAGACTCACTGAGTTCTGTTTCGTCTGGAACAGTGCTCCCAGAAAAATCATAGATTGGGTCGGCTCCAACTGGCTCTTGTCTCTGTTTATCTTCCATCCGAAATGAATGAGTGAATTTAGAAGAATTTCTCTTTGAATAGTTAACATCTCCTTGTCTGCCGCCAGCAATAGTAGGTCGTCCAAGTAGTGAAACAGTTGTAATCCTCTTGTTCGCAGTAGGGCCACTAAGGAGAGCAGAATTTTGGTGAAGGTTCGTGGTGCCGTACAGATTCCAAATGGTAAGCAAGTGAATTGGTAGTGATTGGGACCTATTGAAAACCTCAGAAATCTCTGGAACCTCGAGTGGATGGGGACGTGCAAATAGGCGTCCTCGAGGTCCGCCGAAAGCATCCAATCTGATTGTCTTACCACCTGAATGATTGATTGCAATGTCTCCATTTTGAATCTCTTGAGTTTTATGTGTTTGTTTAGGTAACGGAGGTCGAGTACCGGTCTCCAATCCCCTGTCTTCTTGAGTACAAAGAATAAGGGGGAGTAAACTCCCCTTCCCCTTTGGTCCTCTGGTACTGGCACCACTGCTTCTTTGTCTAGAAGCGTCTGTACATAGTCTTGTAGAACCATGGCTTTCTCTTGGTTTCTTGGAATCCTGGTGGAAACAAAATGTGCTTTTGGAGGTTTTTTCAGGAAGCTCCAACGATGTCCTCTGGATATTGTCTTTGTTACCCATGGATTGTTTATCTGTTCCATCCAAATCTGTCCGAACTTCTTCAGTCTGCCGCCTACCGGACAAGTTTGGACGGACCTCCTGTCAAAAAGACTTCTGCTGGTTAGGGGTAGAAGTAGTAGTTTTCTGGCGTGTGATTCTTTGCAGATTGCTGTGACTGCTTTGCCAATTTTTCTTGAATTCCCTGCCTGGTCTGTATGATCTGGCTGTTCGAAGTCTTGACTGTTGGAACCGGTTTGTTTGATAATTAGGTTTTCTAGTCTTCCTGTCCTGGGGTAATAGTCCGGATTTCCCTCCGGTTACCCTCTGGATAGCGTTTTCTAATTCTTTCCCGAATAGGTTGTCTCCATCATACGGTATCTTACACCACTCCTGACGTGATGACTGATCAGCTGACCATGATTTCAGCCACAAAGCTCTTTTTGCGACAACCGATGATGCCATAGTTCTTATTATATCTACCGCGGCTTCTCCCACATAATCTGCCGTTAGGTTGAAGTCATCTAAAGCTCTTATTATAGCCTCCTTATCGGCATCTGCTCGCACGGCCTCTTCTATATTTATCGTCCATGCTCTGATCGCTCTTGCCACTGAGGTCAATGCTACTGCTGGTTTTGTGGCACTTCCCGCTAAAGTATAAATCTTTTTCAATTTGGAGTCCATCTTCTTCTCCATTACATCTTTAAATGACGCCACATTATCTCTTGGCAATGTGATGTGTTTGGCCAATCGGGTGACCGATGCGTCCACTGTCGGTGGATTATCTAAAGATTTTGAATTTTTTGCTTTCATGGGGTATAATTTTGTAAGTCGATTGTTTAATGGTGGCTTTTTGTCAATTTTCTCCCATTCCTCTTTAATGATCTCTGCGATTTCATCCATCATAGGAAATGAGGTAGTTTTCTTTTTAAGGTGAGTATAGTACTCTTTATGCTTTCTGGAACTGGTAGAAGGTTGCTCGTCATCCGAGCTCTCCCATTCAATTGCTTCCCGTACTGCGTGCAGATATGGCTGGACTAGGGCGAAATCAAACCCCCCCGCAATCTCCTCAGACTCACTAACTGTAGTGGATTGTTCCGTAGACTGAGGTGTCTGAGAAGGGAGTGTAGCTACATATTCCCTCATAGACTCTTGCACAGCGTCCTTTATCATTTGTGTAACGTCCATAGGAGTCTGTGACGTCTGTCTTGCCATGTCTGCGAAGCAGGATCTGCACACGCTCTTGTCTGGCATAGCTTCCTTGTTGCAGGCCCAACAGGTTCTGTGCGGGTGGCTCCTGAGAGGGGATCTGCTTCTCTCTCTATAATCTGTACCCTGGACAGTAGATCTTGTCCTTGACTTTGATCTTGATTTTTTCTTCCGATGCTTTCTAGGACTTAAAGAGACACCGTATAAATAAAGTGTCCAGACTTTGCAGAGCTAAGAACCTACCTTTAACCCCCCCCCTACCTTGAAGCCTGTGCTGGTCTGCTGGGTGTGCTGCAGGATCCATAGCGTCAGCTAACACAGCTGAAAGGAAGAAGAGAAGGCATAGGAGTGAGTCTAACATAAACTCTCTGCGTCGCATAGGGCGGGCAAAGAGTGCCACCTACATTGTTGCTGTCCACTCGTCCCTGAAGAGGAGGCCCCCGACTGCTGCTCCGCATGCCGCTCCGGCTGCCCCGCATCCGCGTCCCTAGCTGCGAGAGAGCACACCAGCGAGCGGTCGCCGCCGTCAGTTTAAATGAGCAGAGCGGCGCAGCCATTGGAGACGCGCTCCGCCCACTTCCGCCCCCAGTCCGGCCCAATCAGGGGAGGTGGAACGCAGCATGGTGTGCCGGAGCGCACGCCGGAACGAAGCCGGAAGTCCACAGAGACCAGAGGACGACAATGCCGGAAATCTCCGCCCGCACAGCGAGGCAGAGACGCGCGAACTGTACAGCTGAGAGGAAACAAATACAGGTGAGAAGGGATCCGCAGCCTAACACATTGCATTTAGCATTGTGAAGCAGCCTAAAAAGTTCAAATGGCTGAAAAGTGGGGAGCGCAATCCACAGGTTATTTAAACCTTCGATATATACCTGCGCCCCCCATTCCCCCTGAGAACCAGCAGAGTGGGGGATTCCCCCACTAATTTATAGTTGAACGGGAAAAGAACAGTTACTGTAAAAACAGTATGGTAGGGGGGAAAAAAAACAAAAAAAAAACATTTAGGCAAATCTTGCCCTACTCACGTAGACCCTGTGAGGTGAGGAAGTCGAGGACAAAAAAAAGACTGGGGGGGGCCAGTAGCTTTCAAAATTTATACTAATTGAGATCCTGTGGGGTAGAGTGGGCGGGGCATCTACCCAGGTGTGATGACATGGAAGCATAGGGAAAGGACTAGATATTATATTGGCCTAACAATCTGCTCTGAGGTGTCTAGGCCTATCAGAAGAGGATCATTCATATCTATCTAATAATCCAGCTTGTGTCATCTTCTTGCTGCTGCTCTCCTGAGTGAAGCCCCTTGTGGATTACAAGTACGGTTTCATATATGAGCTCCAACTGCCGGCCTGCTGATTAGATTAACATTGGCCAGTGTTAGGGGAACTTAGATTGAATGTTTATTGGGAGTTTGTTTATAGCAGACCGTTTATTCATCTGTCATTTAAAGTGCACTTAATACTTTACTGTGATTTTTGAGATTTGACATCTCTGGATTTTCTGGTGCTTCTTTTGGCCAAACCCTTTTGTAAGTTTTTAGGTAATTAGGAAAAAGAGGTGGGCACTGTGGACTTCAGTCTTAGGGAGGGTTCCACTCACTGGTGCTGGGGTGTAGGGTATCACCTCTTGGGGTGTAGGGTATCACCTCTTGCGTGCTTGGATTCAAGAATTAGATTTCATGTATACCATAAGAAAGAAAAACAATCCTGCACTGCTCCAAGACTTTTAATTTAGTCAGCTCGATCTTCATACATTGTATTCAAGTCCATTCCATAGAAAATACATTAAGATCTGACATACCCTTCTTGAGTCCTGGCTGTGGGGCAATGTGGGGGCGGCAGCGGCCTGCCTGACGACTGTTTCGCTCAAACGAGCTTCCTCTGAGGCTCCGTGCGCTCTACACATCCCGTTATGGGAGATTTTATACTGACAAGCAGTGGCTTAGTGTTCCGGGCACGTGACGCCGCTACGCATCAGTTCCTGTCTGCGTCACCCGCGGGCACGCGTCCATTACGACGCGTGTCACGCGTACGTCTACGACAGGAAGTCCATGCGTTCCATGCTGGATTCCACCTTCTCCCCTCCCCGCAGGGCGCGCACACGCTGGCCATGACGCATGTCACGACGCATATACGTCCGCCCCCGGACAGGAGGAAAGTGCGATCCCCATCGGATACCTAGGGCCCAAATAGTTTGAGTCCCAACATCCTCCACTGGGTGGTGCTCAAATATACAGGAGAGGACAATCACTATACATATCTTATAGTATCAAAACACAAATTAAAAATTGTATCTTTACTTCAACATTTATGTAAAAACTTAAATCTTAAAACATATAGTAAAAGCTATATTTCAAATAATGCATATTCAATTAGATTCGTTCATTATATATTCCATAGATTCTCTATATATGGGGATCAAGTCGTGGGTTATAGGCTATTTATTTAATGCTAAGCATACATTTTCCTTATTTAATTCTCCATTCCTGGATATTTATGCACCATATATTAAAGATTTCCCACATTCCCCCACTTTTTTGCATTATTTTATTCTAAAAACAATCTTCAGGTTTAGCTGGACGAACCATTCAACCCTCTTCTTCATCTATTTATGGATCTAAGAAGCATTGCATATCTAAGTGGTCATTCAGACCCAAAGGTCCCATGGCATCGCTATTCACTATCCATCTACTTTCTTTCCTTAACAAATACTGTTCTCTATTACCTCCTCTATTCGGGATCGGTACTACTTCTAATCCTGCAAAGGAGAGACATGTTGCATCCCAGTCATGTTCGTTCCTACAATGTTCGATCAACCTACTACCTTTTGTAAGTTTGTCCAATGACAAAGAAATGAAAAGTCTCAGAACAGTATCATTTCAATGGTAGGTTTATTTTAACAGTGGCAGATAGCACATCAAAAGGAAAATCGAAAAAATAACCTTAAATAAAAGATAGCAACTGATTTGCATTTCATTGAGTGAAATAAGTTTTTGAACCCCTACCAACCATTAAGAGTTCTGGCTCCCACAGAGTGGTTAGACACTTCTACTCAATTAGTCACCCTCATTAAGGACACCTGTCTTAACAAGTCACCTGTATAAAAGACACCTGTCCGCAGAATCAATCAATCAACAGACTCCAAACTCTCCAACATGGGAAAGACCAAAGAGCTGTCCAAGGATGTCAGAGACAAAATTGTAGACCTGCACAAGGCTGGAATGGGCTACAAAACCATTAGCAAGAAGCTGGGAGAGAAGTAGAGTTGGGCCGAACCTCCAATTTTAGGTTCGCGAACCGGGTTCGCGAACTTCCGCGGAAAGTTCGGTTCGCGGAAAAGTTCGCGAACTGCAATAGACTTCAATGGGGATGCGAACTTTGAAATAAAAAATAATTATGCTGGCCACAAAAGTGATGGAAAAGATGTTTCAAGGGGTCTAACACCTGGAGGGGGGCATGGCGGAGTGGGATACACGCCAAAAGTCCCGGGGAAAAATCTGGATGTGACGCAAAGCAGCGTTTTAAGGGCAGAAATCACATTGAATGCTAAATGACAGGCCTAAAGTGCTTTAAAACATCTTGCATGTGTATACATCAATCAGGTAGTGTAATTAAGGTACTGCTTCACACTGACACACCAAACTCACTGTGTAACGCACCGCAAACAGCTGTTTGTGTAGTGACGGCAGTGGCGGGTTCACTGAACAGGAATACAGTGGTGGGTTCACAGAACAGGTATGCAGTGGCAGGTTCACTGAACAGAACAGGTATGCAGCCAGGAACAAGCTAAGCCTAACTAATCTTTCCCTATGAGAGACAGTCTGCAGCAGCTCGCCCTACTCTCACTAATGCAGGCACACGAGTGAGCGTATTGGCCGCCGCTGCATGCCTTTTATAAGGGGGGGAGTGGCTCCAGGCGCTAGTGTAGCCTAATTGGCTACACTGGGCCTGCTGACTGTGATGTAGAGGGTCAAAGTTGACCCTCATGGTGCATTATGGGGCGAACCAAACTTCCGCAAAAGTTCGCCTGCGGGACGCGAACGCGAACCACTGAAGTTCGCATGTAACCGTTCGCAGGCGAACCGTTCGGCCCAACTCTAGAGAGAAGGTGACAACTGTTGGTGCGATTGTTCGAAAATGGAAGGAGCACAAAATGACCATCAATCGACCTCACTCTGGGGCTCCACGCAAGATCTCACCCAGTGGGGTGTCAATGGTTCTGAGAAAGGTGAAAAAGCATCTTAGAACTACACGGGAGGAGTTAGTGAATGACCTCAAATTAGCAGGGACCACAGTTACCAAGAAAACCATTGGAAACACATTACACCGCAATGGATTAGAATCCTGCAGGGCTCGCAAGGTCCCCCTGCTCAAGAAGGCACATGTGCAGGCCCGTCTGAAGTTTGCCAATGAACACTTGAATGATTCTGTGAGTGACTGGGAGAAGGTGTTGTGGTCTGATGAGACCAAAATAGAGCTCTTTGGCATTAACTCAACTCGCTGTGTTTGGAGGAGGAAAAATGCTGCCTATGACCCCCAAAACACCGTCCCCACCGTCAAGCATGGGGGTGGAAACATTTTGCTTTGGGGGTGTTTTTCTGCTAAGGGCACAGGACAACTTAATCGCATTAACAGGAAAATGGACAGAGCCATGTATCGTGAAATCCTGAACGACAACCTCCTTCTCTCTGCCAGGAAACTGAAAATGGGTCGTGGATGGGTGTTCCAGCATGACAATGACCCAAAACATACAGCAAAGGCAACAAAGTAGTGGCTCAAGAAGAAGCACATTAAGGTCATGGAGTGGCCTAGTCAGTCTCCGGACCTTAATCCAATAGAAAACCTATGGAGGGAGCTCAAGCTCAGAGTTGCACAGAGACAGCCTCGAAACCTTAGGGATTTAGAGATGATCTGCAAAGAGGAGTGGACCAACATTCCTCCTAAAATGTGTGCAAACTTGGTCATCAATTACAAGAAACGTTTGACCTCTGTGCTTGCAAACAAGGGTTTTTCCACTAAGTATTAAGTCTTTTATTGTTAGAGGGTTCAAAAACTTATTTCACTCAATGAAATGCAAATCAGTTGCTATCTTTTATTTAAGGTTATTTTTTCGATTTTCCTTTTGATGTGCTATCTGCCACTGTTAAAATAAACCTACCATTGAAATGATACTGTTCTGAGACTTTTCATTTCTTTGTCATTGGACAAACTTACAAAATCAGTGAGGGGTCAAATCATTATTTCCTCCACTGTATATATATATATATATATATATATATATATATATATATATATATATATGTATGTATGTATACCGTAAATACAGTACAGTACAACACACCCCCCTTCTCACAGAGCCGGTATCTCTGGATAGGAGGCAGAGAGAGAATGAATAATCTCAGACGAAGGATTTTGTTGTGCTCCGCGGTGTAACATGTTTATTTATCCCTTTCGCATCTTGCGGCAGAACACGACAACGCCTGTGTTCGCCGGCCGTGCCCCGGTGTAGAGCCATACATCAGTGGCGGCTGAAACCTCCTCGGTGATTTATTTCATGTTGGATTTGTTGCGTCCGTTGGCAGCGAGGCATCAGATTTCCTGCGAGCGGAGGGGCCGCGTTCTTGATAACAGCGCGCGAGCGCGCCACAGTTACAGGTCAATCTCACCGCCGCCCGATAATCTCCACTTCTCTCAGTGTCATTTGTAGCCTATTCATTACCGGCCGGCCATGTCGCTCGCGTAGCGTTCAACCTTGGGGGAGACGAGGCTTCTGTGCCTTCCTCGTCTCTAATTAGTGTCATCAGAAGAGGCGAGCTGGCGGGATTACTGCCCTCTCATAAATGTAGGTCTGATCTGATACCACGGGAGGCACAACAGTGTTAAGAGACAAACGCTCTTCCTCCGCTTTAAAGGGAACTAACTGAAGCACTTGCTTTTGATAGCGACAAAGTCAAGGATGCTGCCTGTCTCCCACCTGCTGGGCGGCTCTATTGTCCTACCTGCTCATTTCATCCCAGTAAAAAAAGAAGGACTGTTATTAGAGAGGACCTGTCACTGAAGTGTAACGGCGCTGTGTAAAATGTTCTTCTCCGTGCAGCAGGCCTGTGCTATTCATTTACATTCTGATTCTAGTTATGACACTACTGCACCTTCCATTTCATACATGCATCCGCCCCATTCCTATATCTCAGCTACTGCCTGCTCTTACAGATTTTTCTTGGTTCAACCTGGGACGATCGGGGGGGGGGGGAGGGGCAGGTTTGCACGCACATAGTGCACCGCACCGAACAATGGGTGTGGCCATGACATTGTATGGGCAGAGCGTAACCATGACCCCAAAGCAGCAAATATAGCCAACTATGACCATTAAATAATAAATGCAGCAACAGTTACCCCAGACACCACAAAATAAACGCAATGTGGGCCACATTTCACCAGAAGAAAAACACAATGTGGGCAACATTTCAGCAGAAAAAAAACGCAATGTGGGCAACATTTCAGCAGAAAATAAAGGCAATGTGGGCAACATTTCAGCAGAAAATAAAAGCAATGTGGGCAACATTTCAGCAAAAAAAACCCAATTTGGGCAACATTTCAGCAGAAAATAAATGCAATTTGGGCAACATTTCAGCAGAAAACAAACGCAATGTGGGCAACATTTCAGAAGAAAATAAACGCAATTTGGGCAACATTTCAGCAGAAAATAAACGCAATTTGGACAACATTACAGCAGAAAACAAACGCAATGTAGGCAACATTTCAGCAGAAAACAAATGCAATGTGGGCAACATTTCAGCAGAAAATAAACACAATTTGGGCAACATTTCAGCAGAAAACAAACGCAATGTGGGCAACATTTCAGCAGAAAATCAACACAATGTGGGCAACATTTCAGCAGAAAACAAACGCAATGTGGGCAACATTTCAGCAGAAAATAAACGCAATGTGGGCAACATTTCAGTAGAAAAAATACCCAATGTGGGCAAAATTTCACTAGAAAATAAACGCCATTTGGGCAACATTTCAGCACAAAATAAAAGCAACGTGGGCAACATTTCAGCAGAAAACAAACGCAATGTGGGCAACATTTCAGCATAAAATAAACGCAATTTGGGCAACATTTCAGCATAAAATAAACGCAATTTGGGCAACATTTCAGCAAAAAATAAACGCAATTTGGACAACATTACAGCAGAAATAAACGCAATTTGGACAACATTTCAGCAGAAAACAATCACAATGTGGGCAACATTTCTGCAGAAAATAAATGCAATGTGGGCAACATTTCTGCAGAAAATAAACGCAATTTGGGCAACATTTCTGCAGAAAAGAAACACAATGTGGGCAACATTTCAGCAGAAAACAAACGCAATTTGGGCAACAGTTCACCAGAAAAGAAAAGCAATGTGAGCAACATTTCAGCAGAAAACAAAACGCAATGTGGGCAACATTTTAGCAGAAAATAAACGCAATTTGGCCAACATTTCAGCATAAAATAAACGCAATTTGGGCAACATTTCAGCAAAAAATGAACGCAATTTGGACAACATTACAGCAGAAAATAAATGCAATGTGGGCAACATTTCTGCAGAAAATAAACGCAATTTGGGCAACATTTCTGCAGAAAAGAAACGCAATGTGGGCAACATTTCAGCAGAAAACAAACGCAATTTGGGCAACATTTCAGCAGAAAACAAACGCAATGTGGGCAACATTTCAGCAGAAAATAAACGCAATTTGTGCAACATTTCAGTAGAAAATAAACACAATTTGGGCAACATTTCAGCAGAAAAAGAACGCAATGCGGGCAACATTTCAGCAGAAATCTATCGGTCTATCAGACACCATGGCCAGTTGCAATCGGACGGTGGCTATTCCCGAGGCTGGGACGTCCCACGGCTAAAAGTGGGACATTTCCCGGGACACAGCGCAGCCTGAGACAGGGGACCCCAAATCCGGGACACGTCCCGGCTAAAGCGGGACTTCTGGTCACCGCACTGCTCTGCTACTGCTGCCCTGCTCCACTCTGCTCCTGCTAACACTCCAACTCCACCTTCATATGTCTTCCCAGCCACTTCCTGCTCTGCTACTGCTTCCCTGCTCCACTCTGCTCCTGCTAACACTCAAACTCCACCTTCATATGTCTCCCCAGCCACTCCCTGCTCCGCTACTGCTTCCCTGCTCCACTCTGCTCCTGCTAACACTCCAACTCCACCTTCATATGTCTCCCCAGCCACTCCTTGCTCTGCTACCCTGCTCCACTCTGCTCCTGCTAACACTCCAACTCCACCTTCATATGTCTCCCCAGCCACTCCCTGCTCTACTACTGCTTCCCTGCTCCACTCTGCTCCTGCTAACACTCTAACTCCACCTTCATATGTCTCCCCAGCCACTCCCTGCTGTGCTACTGCTTCCCTGCTCCACTCTGCTCCTGCTAACACTCCAACTCCACCTTCATATGTCTCCCCAGCCACTTCCTGCTCTGCTAGTGCTACTGCTGCCCTGCTCCACTCTGCTCCTGCTAACACTCCAACTCCACCTTCATATGTCTCCCCAGCCACTTCCTGCTCTGCTAGTGCTACTGCTTCTCTGCTCTACTCTGCTCCTGCTAACACCCCAACTCCACCTTCATATGTCTCCCCAGCCACTCCCTGCTCTGCTACTGCTTCCCTGCTCCACTCTGCTCCTGCTAACACCCCAACTCTACCTTCATAGGTCTCCCCAGCCACTTCCTGCTCTGCTAGTGCTACTGCTTCTCTGCTCCACTCTGCTCCTGCTAACACCCCAACTCCACCTTCATATGTCTCTCCAGCCACTCCCTGCTCTGCTACTGCTTCCCTGCTCCACTCTGCTCCTGGTAACACTCCAACTCCA
Source organism: Hyperolius riggenbachi (assembly GCF_040937935.1). Lineage (NCBI taxonomy): Eukaryota > Metazoa > Chordata > Amphibia > Anura > Hyperoliidae > Hyperolius > Hyperolius riggenbachi. The sequence continues at coordinate 297,488,067 of NC_090654.1, read as the reverse complement.
CCTTCATATGTCTCCCCAGCAACTCCCTGCTCTGCTACTGCTTCCCTGCTCCACTCTGCTCCTGCTAACACTCCAACTCCACCTTCATATGTCTCCCCAGCCACTCCCTGCTGTGCTACTGCTGCCCTGCTCCACTCTGCTCCTGCTAACACTCCAACTCCACCTTCATATGTCTCCCCAGCCACTCCCTGCTCTGCTACTGCTTCCCTGCTCCACTCTGCTCCTGCTAACACTCCAACTCCACCTTCATATGTTTCCCCAGCCACTTCCTGCTCTGCTACTGCTTCCCTGCTCCACTCTGCTCCTGCTAACACTCCAACTCCACCTTCATTTGTCTCCCCAGCCACTCCCTGCTGTGCTACTGCTGCCCTGCTCCACTCTGCTCCTGCTAACACTCCAACTCCACCTTCATGTGTTTCCCCAGCCACTTCCTGCTCTGCTACTGCTTCCCTGCTCCACTCTGCCCCTGCTAACACTCCAACTCCACCTTCATATGTCTCCCCAGCCACTTCCTGCTCTGCTACTGCTTCCCTGCTCCACTCTGCTCCTGCTAACACTCCAACTCCACCTTCATATGTTTCCCCAGCCACTTCCTGCTCTGCTACTGCTTCCCTGCTCCACTTTGCTCCTGCTAACACTCCAACTCCACCTTCATATGTCTCCCCAGCCACTCCCTGCTCTGCTACTGCTTCCCTGCTCCACTCTGCTCCTGCTAACACCCCAACTCCACCTTCATATGTCTCCCCAGCCACTCCCTGCTCTACTACTGCTTCCCTGCTCCACTCTGCTCCTGCTAACACTCCAACTCCACCTTCATATGTTTCCCCAGCCACTTCCTGCTCTGCTACTGCTTCCCTGCTCCACTTTGCTCCTGCTAACACTTCAACTCCACCTTCATATGTCTCCCCAGCCACTCCCTGCTCTGCTACTGCTTCCCTGCTCCACTCTGCTCCTGCTAACACTCCAACTCCACCTTCATATGTCTCCCCAGCCACTTCCTGCTCTGCTACTGCTTCCCTGCTCCACTCTGCTCCTGCTAACACCCCAACTCCACCTTCATATGTCTCCCCAGCCACTCCCTGCTCTGCTACTGCTTCCCTGCTCCACTCTGCTCCTGCTAACACCCCAACTCCACCTTCATATGTCTCCCCAGCCACTCCCTGCTCTGCTACTGCTTCCCTGCTCCACTCTGCTCCTGGTAACACTCCAACTCCACCTTCATATGTCTCCCCAGCCACTTCCTGCTCTGCTACTGCTTCCCTGCTCCACTCTGCTCCTGCTAACACTCCAGCTCCACCTTCATATGTCTCCCCAGCCACTTCCTGCTCTGCTACTGCTTCCCTGCTCCACTCTGCTCCTGCTAACACTCCAACTCCACCTTCATATGTCTCCCCAGCCACTCCCTGCTCTACTACTGCTTCCCTGCTCCCCTCTGCTCCTGCAAACACTCCAACTCCACCTTCATATGTCTCCCCAGCCACTCCCTGCTCTGCTACTGCTTCCCTGCTCCACTCTGCTCCTGCTAACACCCCAACTCCACCTTCATATGTCTCCCCAGCCACTCCCTGCTCTGCTACTGCTTCCCTGCTCCACTCTGCTCCTGCTAACACTCCAACTCCACCTTCATATGTCTCCCAGCCACTCCCTGCTCTGCTACTGCTTCCCTGCTCCACTCTGCTCCTGCTAACATTCCAACTCCACCTTCATATGTCTCCCCAGCCACTCCCTGCTCTGCTACTGCTTCCCTGCTCCACTCTGCTCCTGCTAACAGCCCAACTCCACCTTCATATGTCTCCCAGCCACTCCCTGCTCTGCTACTGCTGCCCTGCTCCACTCTGCTCCTGCTAACACTCCAACTCCACCTTCATATGTCTCCCAGCCACTCCCTGCTCTGTTACTGCTTCCCTGCTCCACTCTGCTCCTGCTAACACTCCAGCTCCACCTTCATATGTCTCCCCAGCCACTCCCTGCTCTGTTACTGCTTCCCTGCTCCACTCTGCTCCTGCTAACACTTCAACTCCACCTTCATATGTCTCCCCAGCCACTTCCTGCTCTGCTACTGCTTCCCTGCTGCACTCTGCTCCTGCTAACACTCCAACTCCACCTTCATATGTCTCCCAGCCACTCCCTGCTCTGTTACTGCCTACCTGCTCCACTCTGCTCCTGCTAACACCCCAACTCCACCTTCATGTGCCTCCCAAGCTACTTCCTGCTCTGCTACTGCTTCCCTGCTCCACTCTGCTCCTGCTAACACTCCAACTCCACCTTCATATGTCTCCCCAGCCACTCCCTGCTCTGCTACTGCTTCCCTGCTCCACTCTGCTCCTGCTAACACTCCAACTCCACCTTCACATGTCTCCCCAGCCACTCCCTGCTCTGCTACTGCTGCCCTGCTCCAGTTTGCTCCTGCTAAAACTCCAACTCTACCTTCTTATGTCTCCCAAGCCACTTCCTGCTCTGCTACTGCTTCCCTGCTCCACTCTGCTCCTGCTAACCCTCCAACTCCACCTTCATATGTCTCCCCAGCCACTCCCTGCTTTGCTACCCTGCTCCACTCTGCTCCTGCTAACACTCCAACTCCAACTTCATATGTCTCCCAGCCACTTCCTGCTCTGCTACTGCTTCCCTGCTGAACTGTAAAGTCTAGTGATCTCTTGTGGCTGATCAGTAATAATGGTGAGCAGTATAGAGAGATATTCTGCTGTTATCCCTGAGAATGTCACACTCTATTCCTCATACGGAGCTTTTTTGAATGTGCAGCTAGCTGACATTTCAAGTAATCTGGAAAACTTCCCCTTGGGCCAACCATGATACAGAAAAAGCACAATATCAAAACAATGATCAGCGCTAGTTAGTGAGAGAGAGGGGGGAACCTGCCTGCATCAGATGGTAAGGAGTGCTGCATAGAGAGAGGAGAACCTGCCTGTATCAGATGGTAAGAAGTGCTGCATAGAGAGAGGAGTACCCGCCTGCATCAGATGGTAAGAAGTGCTGCATAGAGAGAGGAGAACCTGCCTGCATCAGATGGTAAGAAGTGCTGCATAGAGAGGGGAGAACCCTCCTGCATCAGATGGTAAGAAGTGCTGCATAGAGAGAGGAGAACCCGCCTGCATCGGATGGTAAGAAGTGCTGCATAGAGAGATGAGAACCTGCCTGCATCAGATAGTAAGAAATGCTGCATAGAGAGAGAGGAGAGCCTGCCTGCATCAGATGGTAAGAAGTGCTGCATAGAGGGGGAGAACCTGCCTGCATCAGATGGTAAGAAGTGCTGCATAAAGAGAGGAGAACCTGCCTGCATCGGATGGTAAGAAGTGCTGCATAGAGAGGGGAGAACCTGCCTGCATCAGATGGTAAGAAGTGCTGCATAGAGAGGGAAGAACCTGCCTGCATCAGATGGTAAGAAGTGCTGCATAGAGAGAGGAGAACCTGCCTGCATCAGATGGTAAGAAGTGCTGCATAGAGAGGGGATAACCTGCCTGCATCAGATGGTAAGAAGTGCTGAATAGAGAGAGGAGAACCCGCCTGCATCAGATGATAAGAAGTGCTGCATAGAGAGGGGAGAACCTGCCTGCATCAGATGGTAAGAAGTGCTGCATAGAGAGAGGAGAACCTGCCTGCATCAGATGGTAAGAAGTGCTGCATAGAGAGAGGAGAACCTGCCTGCAACAGATGGTAAGAAGTGCTGCATAGAGAGAGGAGAACCTGCCTGCATCGGGTGGTAAGAAGTGCTGCATAGAGAGGGAAGAACCTGCCTGCATCAGATGGTAAGAAGTGCTGCATAGAGAGAGGAGAACCTACCTGCATCAGATGGTAAGAAGTGCTGCATAGAGAGAGGAGAACCTACCTGCATCCGATGGTAAGAAGTGCTGCATAGAGAGAGGAGAACCTGCCTGCATCAGATGGTAAGAAGTGCTGCATAGAGAGGGGAGAACCTTCCTGCATCAGATGGTAAGAAGTGCTGCATAGAGAGAGGAGAACCCGCCTGCATCGGATGGTAAGAAGTGCTGCATAGAGAGAGGAGAACCCGCCTGCATCGGATGGTAAGAAGTGCTGCATAGAGAGGGAAGAACCTGCCTGCATCAGATGGTAAGAAATGCTGCATAGAGAGAGGAGAACCTGCCTGCATCAGATGATAAGAAGTGCTGCATAGAGAGGGGAGAACCTGCCTGCATCAGAAGGTAAGAAGTGCTGCATAGAGTTGGGCCGAACCTCCGATTTTAGGTTCGCGAACCGGGTTCGCGAACTTCCGCGGAAGGTTCGGTTCGCGTTAAAGTTCGCGAACCGCAATAGACTTCAATGGGGATGCGAACTTTGAAAAAAAAATAATTATGCTGGCCACAAAAGTGATGGAAAAGATGTTTCAAGGGGTCTAACACCTGGAGGGGGGCATGGCGGAGTGGGATACACGCCAAAAGTCCCCGGGAAAAATCTGGATTTGACGAAAAGCAGCGTTTTAAGGGCAGAAATCACATTGAATGCTAAATGACAGGCCTAAAGTGCTTTAAAACATCTTGCATGTGTATACATCAATCAGGTAGTGTAATTAAGGTACTGCTTCACACTGACACACCAAACTCCACTGAACAGAACAGGTATGCAGTGGCGGGTTCACTGAACAGGTATGCAGTGGCAGGATCACTGAACAGGTATGCAGTGGTGGTGGGTGGGTTCACAGAACAAGTATGCAGTGGCAGGATCACTGAACAGGTATGCAGTGGTGGGTGGGTTCACAGAACAGGTATGCAGTGGTGGGTTCACAGAACAGGTATGCAGTGGCAGGATCACTGAACAGGTATGCAGTGGTGGTGGGTGGGTTCACAGAACAAGTATGCAGTGGCAGGATCACTGAACAGGTATGCAGTGGTGGGTGGGTTCACAGAACAGGTATGCAGTGGCAGCAGGTTCACTGAACAGGTATGCAGTGGTGGGTGGGTTCACAGAACAGGTATGCAGTGGCAGGATCACTGAACAGGTATGCAGTGGTGGTGGGTGGGTTCACAGAACAGGTATGCAGTGGCAGGATCACTGAACAGGTATGCAGTGGCAGGATCACAGTACAGGTATGCAGTGGGCTGAGGGCTCACTGAACAGAACAGGTATGCAGCCAGGAAGAAGTTAAGCCTAACTAATCTTTCCCTATATGAGAGACTGCAGCAGCTCGCCCTACTCTCACTAATGCAGGCACACGAGTGGCCGTAATGGCCGCCGCTGCCTGCCTTATATAAGGGGGGTGGGGCTCCAGGGGCTAGTGTAGCCTAATTGGCTACACTGGGCCTGCTGACTGTGATGTAGAGGGTCAAAGTTGACCCTCAGGTGCATTATGGGGCGAACCGAACTTCTTCCGCAAAACGTTCGCGTGCGGTACCCGCACGCGAACCACCTAATTTCGCGCGAACCACGTTCGCCGGCGAACCGTTCGGCCCAACTCTAGTGCTGCATAGAGAGGGGAGAACCTGCCTGCATCAGATAGTAAGAAGTGCTGCATAGAGAGGGAAGAACCTGCCTGCATCAGATAGTAAGAAATGCTGCACAGAGAGAGGAGAACCTGCCTGCATCAGATGATAAGAAGTGCTGCATAGAGAGTAGTGATGGGCGAACAGTGTTCGCCACTGTTCGGGTTCTGCAGAACATCACCCTGTTCGGGTGATGTTCGAGTTCGGCCGAACACCTGACGGTGCTCGGCCAAACCGTTCGGCCACATGGCCGAACTAAGAGCGCATGGCCGAACGTTCCCCGAACGTTCGGCTAGCGCTGTGATTGGCCGAACGGGTCACGTGGTTCGGGCCCGAACGCGCTCTGATTGGCCGAACGGTCACGTGGTTCGGGTAAATAAATACCCGAACCACGTCATATCTCCGCCATTTCTCTGTGGGTTTAGCTTTGGGTAGGCAGGCAGGGTAGTTCGCTCTCCAGCCACGCTAGCCAGGGTCCCCCCCAGTCATTGTGTGTCGCTGCTGGGAACAGTAGTACACCGCTCGCTCAGCCACACTATATAGCATTCTGTTTACTGCCACTCTGTGTACCTCGCTCAGCCACACTATATAGCATTCTGTTTACTGTTCTGTGTCTGCTGGGAATAGTAGTACACCGCTCGCTCAGCCACACTATATAGCATTCTGTTCACTGTTCTGTGTCTGCTGGGAATAGTGGTACACCGCTCGCTCAGCCACACTATATAGCATTCTGTTTACTGTTCTGTGTCTGCTGGGAATAGTGGTACACCGCTCGTTCAGCCACACTATATAGCATTCTGTTTACTGTTCTGTGTCTGCTGGGAATAGTGGTACACCGCTCGCTCACCCACACTATATAGCATTGTGTTTACTGTTCTGTGTCTGCTGGGAATAGTAGTACACCGCTCGCTCAGCCACACTATATAGCATTGTGTGTACTGCCACTCTGTGTACACGGCTCAGCCTGACTATATAGCATTGTGTGTACTGCCACTGTGCACCTCGCTCAGCCACGCTATATATAGCATTGTGTTTACTGCCACTCTGTGTACACCGCTCAGCCAGACTACATAGCATTGTGTGTACTGCCACTCTGTGTACACCGCTCAGCCAGACTCTATAGCATTGTGTGTACTGCCACTCTGTGTACACCGCTCAGCCAGACTATATAGCATTGTGTGTACTGCCACTCTGTGTACACCGCTCAGCCAGACTATATACCATTGTTTACTGACACTCTGTGTACACCGCTCAGCCAGACTATATACCATTGTTTACTGACACTCTGTGTACACCGCTCAGCCAGACTATATACCATTGTTTACTGACACTCTGTGTACACCGCTCAGCCAGACTATATACCATTGTTTACTGACACTCGGTGTACACCGCTCAGCCAGACTATATACCATTGTTTACTGACACTCTGTGTACACCGCTCAGCCAGACTATATACCATTGTTTACTGACACTCTGTGTACACCGCTCAGCCAGACTATATACCATTGTTTACTGACACTCTGTGTACACCGCTCAGCCAGACTATATACCATTGTTTACTGACACTCTGTGTACACCGCTCAGCCAGACTATATACCATTGTTTACTGACACTCTGTGTACACCGCTCAGCCAGACTATATACCATTGTTTACTGACACTCGGTGTACACCGCTCAGCCAGACTATATACCATTGTTTACTGACACTCTGTGTACACCGCTCAGCCAGACTATATACCATTGTTTACTGACACTCTGTGTACACCGCTCAGCCAGACTATATACCATTGTTTACTGACACTCTGTGTACACCGCTCAGCCAGACTATATACCATTGTTTACTGCCACTCTGTGTACATGGCTCAGCCAGACTATATAGCATTGTGTGTACTGCCACTCTGTGTACACCGCTCAGCCAGACTATATAGCATTGTTCACTGCCACTCTGTGTACACGGCTCAGCCAGACTATATAGCATTGCGTACTCTGCCAGTCAGTGTGTATATTGCTGGGATCAGTAATACTCCACTCACCGTCAACCACTATATGAGCTCACCATGAGTTCCTCAGAGACCTCCGCTGTGAGCAGCACTCCCAACAACAGCAACAGCCAACGCCCCACGCAAGCTATAACATCCACCCCAGCAGCCAGTGGTCAGCAGCAGCCCTCCCCGGAGGAGAACGTTGTGTCCATCGGTCCGGCGCCAGAGCGATTAATGAGGGCTGCCATTGAGGGGATGATGGGGCCTGATGTGGAGGAGGAGGTCGGGCTCAGGCCAGCATCCCAAGTTAATGTTGAGGACGATGAGGGGTCTGTGACTGTGTCTGGGGATGTTGGGGTGGCAGAGGTGGTGGGTGGGTCAGACTCAGGAGAAGAGTTGTATGATGAGGATGATGATCGGGACCATCTGTATGTGCCTCAGAGTCCGACCCCGGAAAACATGTTGTATCGTGTGTTTAGGTACTAAAATCTGCGTTCCCAGTAGTGTTGGGCGAACAGTGTTCGCCACTGTTCGGGTGCTGCAGAACATCACCCCGTTCGGGGTGACTATATAGCAGACTATATAGCATTGTGTTTACTGCCACTCTGTGTACACGGCTCAGCCACACTATATAGCATTGTGTTTACTGCCACTCTTTGTCTGCTGGGAACAGTAGTACACCGCTCACCCGCCACTGTATAGCATTGTGCTCTGTGTCGCTGCTGGCAATAGTGGTACACCGCTCACCCACCACTGTATAGCATTTCTGTACTGCCACTGTACTGCTGCCAGTCAGCGTGTACTGTAAGGATAAGTGAAATGAGGAAGAAATCCGGTGAAAGAGGGAGGGGCAAGGGAAGAGGTGTTTCCCCTGACGGTTGTGCTGGGGAGCTGTACTCCACGGCGGCGGCCCCCCACAATGACATATGACGAGTTTGAGGAGATGGAAGAGGAGGGTATGGACAATGTGGACATAGACCCAGATTTTGTTTGTGAACGAGAACATCGCCGTCGTAGCAGCAGCACAGATGAGTCTGTTGAAGAACCCACTGCTGCACGAGTTCGCCTTGTGCCACAAGGTAGGCGGCGCGCAATTTCAGGCACCACAAGCGTGGAAGTTCAAGTGAGAGGCAAAAGAGGCGCAAACAGAAATCGCCAGCAAGGCAGGTGCTCCAAATTCTGGGCTTTCTTTGAAGACTGCACTGAGGATGTTACCATGGCGATTTGCAAGGTGTGCAAGACCCGCCTGAGCAGGGGGAAAAGTATTAACAACCTCTCCACCACCAGCATGAGCCGCCACATGCTATCCAAACATCCCACTCTGTGGGCAAACGCGGCAGGACAGGGTACCACCAGCAACACTGCCTCCCTTGGGTTCACCAGACTCACCACCAGACCCGCCTCAGCAGCAGCAGTAGCCCAGCCATTGCGTGGTTCAAAACATTCCAAAAAATCAGATGACGCTGACACTGTCACTTTCCGGAGTAGTGCTCTTGAGGTCTCCCAGTGTTCATCAAACACAACAACCAACAGCCCTTCGTTGTGCAGCCCTACGGTTCAGTTGTCTGTCTCGGAGATGTTTGAGCGCAAGAGGAAATTGCCAGCAAATGACCCCCGGGCCGTGGCAGTAAGAGCCAGCATAGCCAAGCTTCTGGCCTGCGAAATGCTGCCATATCGAGTGGTGGAGACAAACAGCTTCAAGGGCATGATGTCAGTGGCCATCCCACGTTACGTGGTTCCCAGCCGCTACCACTTTGCACGCTCTGCAGTGCCTGAGTTGCATGAGCACGTGGTCAGCAAAATAACCCGAAGCTTGAAGAATGCCGTTGCCTGCAAGGTTCACGTATCCGCCTCTCCACAGAAAATGCAGACCGTCTGACTCAAATTAAAATGAATCAATCCTGGATTGGAAATGACTACGCAACACTCCAGGACCCCAACCAAGTAACATGACCAATGAACATCTGGGATGGTTTAGCGTTTCCGGTCCCTGTTTATTGAACCTCTCATCTGTATTACATTTATGACTGCATGGCGGCAAAAAGCATTGCTGCTATATCCGCACGCTTTTTGTCCTCATGCAAGGCCTGGGTTGTTGTGTCTCAAAAAGCATGGCCTTCTCCTCCTGCGCCTGCTCCTGTTCCATCACGTGTGCTGCTGCTGCTGGGTTAGCGTTTCCGGTCCCTGTTTATGGAACCTCTCATCTGTATTACATTTATGACTGCATGGCGGCAAAAAGCATTGCTATATCCGCACGCTTTTTGTCCTCATGCAAGGCCTGGGTTGCGTCTCAAAAAGCGTGGCCTTCTCCTCCTGCGCCTCCTCCTGTTCCATCACGTGTGCTCTGTGCTGCTGCTGCTGCTGGGTTAGCGTTACCGGTCCCTGTTTATTGAACCTCTCATCTGTATTACATTTATGACTGCATGGCGGCAAAAAGCATTGCTATATCCGCACGCTTTTTGTCCTCATGCAAGGCCTGGGTTGCGTCTCAAAAAGCGTGGCCTTCTCCTCCTGCGCCTCCTCCTGTTCCATCACGTGTGCTCTGTGCTGCTGCTGCTGCTGGGTTAGCGTTACCGATCCCTGTTTATTGAACCTCTCATCTGTATTACATTTATGACTGCATGGCGGCAAAAAGCATTGCTATATCCGCACGCTTCTTGTCCTCATGCAAGGCCTGGGTTGTTGTGTCTCAAAGCGTAGCCTTCTCCTCCTGCGCCTCCTCCTGTTCCATCATGTGTGCTCTGTGCTGCTGCTGCTGCTGCTGGGTTAGCGTTACCGGTCCCTGTTTATTGAACCTCTTATCTTTATTACATTTATGACTGCATGGCGGTAAAAAGCATGCTATCTGCACGCTTCTTGTCCTCATGCAAGGCCTGGGTTGTTGTGTCTCAAAGCGTGGCCTTCTCCTCCTGCGCCTCCTCCTGTTCCGTCACGTGTGCTCTGTGCTGCTGCTGCTGCTGGGTTAGCGTTACCGGTCCCTGTTTATTGAGCCTCTTCTCTTTATTACATTTATGACTGCATGGCGGCAAAAAGCATTGCTGCTATATCCGCACGCTTCTTGTCCTCATGCAAGGCCTGGGTTGTTGTGTCTCAAAAAGCGTGGCCTTCTCCTCCTGCGCCTCCTCCTGTTCCATCACGTGTGCTGCTGCTGCTGCTGGGTTAGCGTTACCGGTCCCTGTTTATTGAACCTCTTATCTTTATTACATTTATGACTGCATGGCGGTAAAAAGCATGCTATCCGCACGCTTCTTGTCCTCATGCAAGGCCTGGGTTGTTGTGTCTCAAAAAGCGTGGCCTTCTCCTCCTGCGCCTCCTCCTGTTCCATCACGTGTGCTGCTGCTGCTGCTGGGTTAGCGTTACCGGTCCCTGTTTATGGAACCTCTTCTCTTTATTACATTTATGACTGCCTGGCGGTAAAAACCATGTTACCTGTGCAAAGAAACATGACATTTTCAGCATTTAAAAGACAATTTTTCCTTTGAAACTTTACAATCAATTTTCTCAAAAACTATAAGCTCTTTTTGCTAAATTTTTTTCCCTCTTGTACCCACTCCCAAGGTGCACATACCCTGTAAATTTGGGGTATGTAGCATGTAAGGAGGCTTTACAAAGCACAAAAGTTCGGGTCCCCATTGACTTCCATTATGTTCGGAGTTCGGGTCGAACACCCGAACATCGCGGCCATGTTCGGCCTGTTCGGCCCGAACCCGAACATCTAGATGTTCGCCCAACACTAATAGAGAGGGGAGAACCTGCCTGCATCAGATGGTAAGAAGTGCTGCATAGAGAGGGGAGAACCTGCCTGCATCAGATGGTAAGAAGTGCTGCATAGAGAGGGGAGAACCTGCCTGCATCAGATGGTAAGAAGTGCTGCATAGAGAGGGGAAAACCTGCCTGCATCAGATGATAAGAAGTGCTGCATAGAGAGAGGAGAACCTGCCTGCATCAGATGGTAAGAAGTGCTGCATAAAGAGAGGAGAACCCGCCTGCATTGGATGGTAAGAAGTGCTGCATAGAGAGGGAAGAACCTACCTGCATCAGATGGTAAGAAGTGCTGCATAGAGAGAGGAGAACCTGCCTGCATCAGATGATAAGAAGTGCTGCATAGAGAGGGGGGAACCTGCCTGCATCAGATGGTAAGAAGTGCTGCATAGAGAGGTGAGAACCTGCCTGCATCAGATGGTAAGAAGTGCTGCATAGAGAGGGGAGAACCTGCCTGCATCAGATGGTAAGAAGTGCTGCATAGAGAGGGGAGAACCTGCCTGCATAAGATAGTAAGAAGTGCTGCATAGAGAGGGAAGAACCTGCCTGCATCAGATGGTAAGAAGTGCTGCATAGAGAGGGGAGAACCTGCCTGCATCAGATGATAAGAAGTGCTGCATAGAGAGAGGAGAACCTGCCTGCATCAGATGGTAAGAAGTGCTGCATAAAGAGAGGAGAACCCGCCTGCATTGGATGGTAAGAAGTGCTGCATAGAGAGGGAAGAACCTACCTGCATCAGATGGTAAGAAGTGCTGCATAGAGAGTGGAGAACCTGCCTGCATCAGATGATAAGAAGTGCTGCATAGAGAGGGGGGAACCTGCCTGCATCAGATGGTAAGAAGTGTTGCATAGAGAGGGGAGAACCTGCCTGCATCAGATGGTAAGAAGTGCTGCATAGAGAGTGGAGAACCTGCCTGCATCAGATGGTAAGAAGTGCTGCATAGAGAGGGGAGAACCTGCCTGCATCAGATGATAAGAAGTGCTGCATAGAGAGAGGAGAACCTGCCTGCATCAGATGGTAAGAAGTGCTGCATAAAGAGAGGAGAACCCGCCTGCATTGGATGGTAAGAAGTGCTGCATAGAGAGGGAAGAACCTACCTGCATCAGATGGTAAGAAGTGCTGCATAGAGAGTGGAGAACCTGCCTGCATCAGATGATAAGAAGTGCTGCATAGAGAGGGGGGAACCTGCCTGCATCAGATGGTAAGAAGTGTTGCATAGAGAGGGGAGAACCTGCCTGCATCAGATGGTAAGAAGTGCTGCATAGAGAGGGGAGAACCTGCCTGCATCAGATGGTAAGAAGTGCTGCATAGAGAGGGGAGAACCTGCCTGCATCAGATGATAAGAAGTGCTGCATAGAAAAAGAGGAGAACCTGCCTGCATCAGATGGTAAGAAGTGCTGCATAGAGAGTGGAGAACCTGCCTGCATCAGATGGTAAGAAGTGCTGCATAGAGAGAGAAGAACCTGCCTGCATCAGATGGTAAGAAGTGCTGCATAGAGAGGGGAGAACCTGCCTGTATCAGATGGTAACAAGTGCTGCATAGAGAGGAGAACCTGCCTGCATCAGATGGTAAGAAGTGCTGCATAGAGAGGGGAAAATTAACCTGCATCAGATGGTAAGAAGTGCTGCATAGAGAGGGGAGAACCTGCCTGCATCAGATGGTAAGAAGTGCTGCATAGAGAGGGGAGAACCTGCCTGCATCAGATGGTAAGAAGTGCTGCATAGAGAGGGGAGAACCTGCCTGCATCAGATGGTAATAAGTGCTGCATAGAGAGAGGAGAACCTGCCTGCATCAGATGGTAAGAAGTGCTGCATAGAGAGGGAAGAACCTGCCTGCATCAGATGGTAAGAAGTGCTGCATAGAGAGGGGAGAACCTGCCTGCATCAGATGGTAAGAAGTGCTGCATAGAGAGAGGAGAACCTTCCTGCATCAGATGGTAAGAAGTGCTGCAAAGAGAGAGGAGAACCTGCCTGCATCAGATGGTAAGAAGTTCTGCATAGAGAGGGAAGAACCTGCCTGCATCAGATGGTAAGAAGTGCTGCATAGAGAGAGGAGAACCTGCCTGCATCAGATGGTAAGAAGTGCTGCATAGAGAGGGAAGAACCTGCCTGCATCAGGTGGTAAGAAGTGCTGCATAGAGAGAGGAGAACCTTCCTGCATCAGATGGTAAGAAGTGCTGCATAGAGAGAGGAGAACCTTCCTGCATCAGATGGTAAGAAGTGCTGCATAGAGAGAGGAGAACCTGCCTGCATCATATGGTAAGAAGTGCTGCATAGAGAGAGGAGAACCCGCCTGCATCAGATGGTAAGAAGTGCTGCATAGAAAAAGAGGAGAACCTGCCTGCATCAGATGGTAAGAAGTGCTGCATAGAGATGGGGAACCTTCATCAGATGCTGGCAGGTTCTAGTCTCTTTATGCAGCACTTCTTACCATCTGATGCAGGCAGGTTCTCCTCTCTCTATGCAGCACTTCTTACCATCTGATGCAGGCAGGTTCTCCACTCTCTATGCAGCACTTATTACCACCTGATGCAGGCACGTTCTCCCCTCTCTATGCAGCACTTCTTACCATCTGATGCAGGTGGGTTCTCCCCTCTCTATGCAGCACTTTTTACCATCTGATGCAGGTAGGTTCCCCACTCTCTATGCAGCACTTCTTACCATCTGATGCAGGTGGGTTCTCCCCTCTCTATGCAGCACTTCTTACCATCTGATGCAGGCAGGTTCTCCTCTCTCTATGCAGCACTTCTTACCATCTGATGCAGGCAGGTTCTTCTCTCTCTATGCAGCACTTCTTACCATCTGATGCAGGCAGGTTCTCCCCTCTCTATGCATCACATCTTACCATCTGATGCAGGCAGGTTCTCCTCTTTTTCTATGCAGCACTTCTTATCATCTGATGCAGGCAGGTTCTCCCCTCTCTATGCAGCACTTCTTACCATCTGATGCAGGCAGGTTCTCCTCTCTCTCTATGCAGCACTTCTTACCATCTGATGCAGGCAGGTTCTCCTCTCTCTCTATGCAGCATTTCTTACCATCTGATACAGGCAGGTTCTCCTCTCTCTATGCAGCACTTCCCACCATCTGATGCTGGCAGGTTCTTCCCTCTCTATGCAGCACTTCTTACCATCTGATGCAGGCAGGTTCTTCCCTCTCTATGCAGCACTTCTTTCCATCTGATGCAGGCAGGTTCTCCCCTCTCTATGCAGCACTTCTTACCATCTGATGCAGCCAGGTTCTTCCCTCTCTATGCAGCACTTCTTACCATCTGATGCAGGCAGGTTCTCCTCTCTCTATGCAGCACTTCTTACCATCTGATGCAGGCAGGTTCTCCTCTCTCTATGCAGCACTTCTTACCATCCGGTGCAGGCGGGTTCTCCTCTCTTTATGCAGCACTTCTTACCATCTGATGCAGGCAGGTTCTCCCCTCTCTATGCAGCACTTCTTACCATCTGATGCAGGCAGGTTCTCCTCTCTCTATGCAGCACTTCTTACCATCTGATGCAGGAAGGTTCTCCTCTCTCTATGCAGCACTTCTTACCATCTGCTGCAGGCCGGTTCTCCCCTCTCTATGCAGCACTTCTTACCAACTGATGCAGGCAGGTTCTCCCCTCTCTATGCAGCACTTCTTACCATCTGATGCAGGCAGGTTCTCCTCTCTCTATGCAGCACTTCTTACCATCTGATGCAGGTACTCCCTCTCTATGCAGCACTTCTTACCATCTAATGCAGGTAGGTTCTTCTCTCTCTATGCAGCACTTCTTACCATCTGATGCAGGAAGGTTCTCCTCTCTCTATGCAGCACTTCTTACCATCTGATGCAGGCCGGTTCTCCCCTCTCTATGCAGCACTTCTTACCATCTGATGCAGGAAGGTTCTCCTCTCTCTATGCAGCACTTCTTACCATCTGATGCAGGCAGGTTCTTCCCTCTCTATGCAGCACTTCTTACCATCTGATGCAGGCAGGTTCTTCTCTCTCTATGCAGCACTTCTTACCATCTGATGCAGGTTCTCCCCTCTCTATGCAGCACTTCCTGCCATATGATGCAGACAGGTTCTCCTCTCTCTATGCAGCACTTCTTACCATCTGATGCAGGCAGGTTCTCCTCTCTATGCAGCACTTCTTACCATCGGATGCAGGCAGGTTCTCCTCTCTCTATGCAGCACTTCTTACCATCTGATGCAGGCAGGTTCTCCTTTCTCTATGCAGCACTTCTTACCATCTGATGCAGGCAGGTTCTCCTCTCTCTATGCAGCACTTCTTACCATCTGATGCAGGCAGGTTCTTCTCTCTCTATGCAGCACTTCTTACCATCTGATGCAGGAAGGTTCTCCCCTCTCTATGCAGCACTTCTTACCATCTGATGCAGGCAGGTTCTCCTCTCTCTCTATGCAGCACTTCTTACCATCTGATGCAGGCAGGTTCTTCTCTCTCTATACAGCACTTCTTACCATCTGATGCAGGAAGGTTCTCCCCTCTCTATGCAGCACTTCTTACCATCTGATGCAGGCGGGTTCTCCTCTCTCTATGCAGCACTTCTTACCATCTGATGCAGGTTCTCCCCTCTCTATGCAGCACTTCTTACCATCTGATGCAGGCAGGTTCTTCTCTCTCTATGCAGCACTTCTTAACACCTGATGCAGGAAGGTTCTCCCCTCTCTATGCAGCACTTCTTACCATCTGATGCAGGCAGGTTCTCCCCTCTCTATGCAGCACTTCTTACCATCTGATGCAGGCAGGTTCTCCCCTCTCTATGCAGCACTTCTTACCATCTGATGCAGGCAGGTTCTCCCCTCTCTATGCAGCACTTCTTACCATCTGATGCAGGCAGGTTCTCCTCTCTATGCAGCACTTCTTACCATCTGATGCAGGCAGGTTCTCCCCTCTCTATGCAGCACTTTTTACCATCTGATGCAGGCAGGTTCTCCCCTCTCTATGCAGCACTTCTTACCATCTGATGCAGGCAGGTTCTCCTCTCTCTATGCAGCACTTCTTACCATCTGATGCAGGCAGGTTCTCGTCTCTCTATGCAGCACTTCTTACCATCTGATGCAGGCAGGTTCTCCTCTCTCTATGCAGCACTTCTTACCATCTGATGCAGGCAGGTTCTCCCCTCTCTATGCAGCACTTATTACCATCTGATGCAGGCAGGTTCTCCCCTCTCTATGCAGCACTTCTTACCATCTGATGCAGGTGGGTTCTCCCCTCTCTATGCAGCACTTCTTACCATCTGATGCAGGCAGGTTCTCCCCTCTCTATGCAGCACTTCTTACCACCTGATGCAGGTGGGTTCTTCCCTCTCTATGCAGCATCTGATGCAGGCAGGTTCTCCTCTCTCTATGCAGCACTTCTTACCATCTGATGCAGGCAGGTTCTTCTCTCTCTATGCAGCACTTCTTACCATCTGATGCAGGCAGGTTCTCCCCTCTCTATGCAGCACTTCTTACCATCTGATGCAGGCAGGTTCTCCTCTTTTTCTATGCAGCACTTCTTATCATCTGATGCAGGCAGGTTCTCCCCTCTCTATGCAGCACTTCTTACCATCTGATGCAGGCAGGTTCTCCCCTCTCTATGCAGCACTTCTTACCATCTGATGCAGGCGGGTACTCCTCTCTCTATGCAGCACTTCTTACCATCCGATGCAGGCGTGTTCTCCTCTCTGTATGCAGCACTTCTTACCATCTGATGCAGGCGGGTACTCCTCTCTCTATGCAGCACTTCTTACCATCTGATACAGGCAGGTTCTCCTCTCTCTCTATGCAGCACTTCTTACCATCTGATACAGGCAGGTTCTCCTCTCTCTATGCAGCACTTCTTACCATCCGATGCAGGCGGGATCTCCTCTCTTTATGCAGCACTTCTTACCATCTGATGCAGGCAGGTTCTCCTCTATCTATGCAGCACTTCTTACCATCTGATGCAGGCAGGTTCTCCTCTCTCTATGCAGCACTTCTTACCATCTGATGCAGGCAGGTTCTCCTCTCTCTATGCAGCACTTCTTACCATCCGATGCAGGTGGGTTCTCCTCTCTTTATGCAGCACTTCTTACCATCCGATGCAGGCAGGTTCTCCTCTCTCTATGCAGCACTTCTTACTATCTGATGCAGGCAGGTTCTCCTCTCTCTATGCAGCACTTCTTACCATCTGATGCAGGCAGGTTCTCCTCTCTCTATGCAGCACTTCTTACCATCTGATGCAGGCAGGTTCTCCTCTCTCTATGCAGCACTTCTTACCATCTGATGCAGGCAGGTTCTCCCCTCTCTATGCAGCACTTCTTACCATCTGATACAGGCAGGTTCTCCTCTCTCTATGCAGCACTTCTTACCATCTGATGCAGGCAGGTTCTCCCCTCTCTATGCAGCACTTCTTACCATCTGATGCAAGCAGGTTCTCCCCTCTCTATGCAGCACTTCTTACCATCTGATGCAGGAAGGTTCTCCCCTCTCTATGCAGCACTTCTTACCATCTGATACAGGCAGGTTCTCCTCTCTCTATGTAGCACTTCTTACCATCTGATGCAGGCGAGTTCTCCTCTCTCTAAGCAGCACTTTTTACCATCTGATGCAGGCAGGTTCTCCTCTCTCTATGCAGCACTTCTTACCATCTGATGCAGGCAGGTTCTCCCCTCTCTATGCAGCACTTCTTACCATCTGATGCAGGAAGGTTCTCCTCTCTCTATGCAGCACTTCTTACCATCTGATGCAGGCAGGTTCTCCTTTCTCTATGCAGCACTTCTTACCATCTGATGCAGGCAGGTTCTCCTCTCTCTATGCAGCACTTCTTACCATCTGATGCAGGCAGGTTCTCCTTTCTCTATGCAGCACTTCTTACCATCTGATGCAGGCAGGTTCTCCTTTCTCTATGCAGCACTTCTTACCATCTGATGCAGGCAGGTTCTCCTCTCTCTATGCAGCACTTCTTACCATCTGATGCAGGCAGGTTCTTCTCTCTCTGTGCAGCACTTCTTACCATCTGATGCAGGAAGGTTCTCCCCTCTCTATGCAGCACTTCTTACCATCTGATGCAGGCAGGTTCTCCTCTCTCTATGCAGCACTTCTTACCATCTGATGCAGGCAGGTTCTCGTCTCTCTATGCAGCACTTCTTACCATCTGAAGCAGGCAGGTTCTCCTCTCTCTATGCAGCACTTCTTACCATCTGATGCAGGCAGGTTCTCCCCTCTCTATGCAGCACTTATTACCATCTGATGCAGGCAGGTTCTCCCCTCTCTATGCAGCACTTCTTACCATCTGATGCAGGTGGGTTCTCCCCTCTCTATGCAGCACTTCTTACCATCTGATGAAGGCAGGTTCTCCCCTCTCTATGCAGCACTTCTTACCACCTGATGCAGGTGGGTTCTCCCCTCTCTATGCAGCATCTGATGCAGGCAGGTTCTCCTCTCTCTATGCAGCACTTCTTACCATCTGATGCAGGCAGGTTCTTCTCTCTCTATGCAGCACTTCTTACCATCTGATGCAGGCAGGTTCTCCCCTCTCTATGCAGCACTTCTTACCATCTGATGCAGGCAGGTTCTCCTCTTTTTCTATGCAGCACTTCTTATCATCTGATGCAGGCAGGTTCTCCTCTCTCTATGCAGCACTTCTTACCATCTGATGCAGGCAGGTTCTTCTCTCTCTATGCAGCACTTCTTACCATCTGATGCAGGCGGGTACTCCTCTCTCTATGCAGCACTTCTTACCATCTGATACAGGCAGGTTCTCCTCTCTCTATACAGCACTTCTTACCATCCGATGCAGGCGGGTACTCCTCTCTCTATGCAGCACTTCTTACCATCTGATACAGGCAGGTTCTCCTCTCTCTATGCAGCACTTCTTACCATCCGATGCAGGCGGGTTCTCCTCTCTTTATGCAGCACTTCTTACCATCTGATGCAGGCCAGGCAGGTTCTCCTCTCTCTATGCAGCACTTCTTACCATCTGATGCAGGCAGGTTCTCCTCTCTCTATGCAGCACTTCTTACCATCTGATGCAGGCAGGTTCTCCTCTCTCTATGCAGCACTTCTTACCATCCGATGCAGGCGGGTTCTCCTCTCTTTATGCAGCACTTCTTACCATCTGATGCAGGCGGGTTCTCCTCTCTCTATGCAGCACTTCTTACCATCTGATGCAGGTTCTCCCCTCTCTATGCAGCACTTCCTGCCATATGATGCAGACAGGTTCTCCTCTCTCTATGCAGCACTTCTTACCATCTGATGCAGGCAGGTTCTCCTCTCTATGCAGTACTTCTTACCATCTGATGCAGGAAGGTTCTCCTCTCTCTATGCAGCACTTCTTACCATCTGATGCAGGCAGGTTCTCCTTTCTCTATGCAGCACTTCTTACCATCTGATGCAGGCAGGTTCTCCTCTCTCTATGCAGCACTTCTTATCATCTGATGCAGGCAGGTTCTTCTCTCTCTGTGCAGCACTTCTTACCATTTGATGCAGGAAGGTTCTCCCCTCTCTATGCAGCACTTCTTACCATCTGATGCTGGCAGGTTCTCCTCTCTCTCTATGCAGCACTTCTTACCATCTGATGCAGGCAGGTTCTTCTCTCTCTATGCAGCACTTCTTACCATCTGATGCAGGAAGGTTCTCCCCTCTCTATGCAGCACTTCTTACCATCTGATGCAGGCGGGTTCTCCTCTCTCTATGCAGCACTTCTTACCATCTGATGCAGGTGGGTTCTCCCCTCTCTATGCAGCACTTCTTACCATCTGATGAAGGCAGGTTCTCCC
This sequence comes from Hyperolius riggenbachi, assembly GCF_040937935.1. NCBI lineage: Eukaryota > Metazoa > Chordata > Amphibia > Anura > Hyperoliidae > Hyperolius > Hyperolius riggenbachi. The sequence goes on along the minus strand of NC_090654.1, from coordinate 297,468,134 downwards.
CTCTCTATGCAGCACTTCTTACCACCTGATGCAGGTGGGTTCTCCCCTCTCTATGCAGCATCTGATGCAGGCAGGTTCTCCTCTCTCTATGCAGCACTTCTTACCATCTGATGCAGGCAGGTTCTTCTCTCTCTATGCAGCACTTCTTACCATCTGATGCAGGCAGGTTCTCCCCTCTCTATGCAGCACTTCTTACCATCTGATGCAGGCAGGTTCTCCTCTTTTTCTATGCAGCACTTCTTATCATCTGATGCAGGCAGGTTCTCCCCTCTCTATGCAGCACTTCTTACCATCTGATGCAGGCAGGTTCTCCCCTCTCTATGCAGCACTTCTTACCATCTGATGCAGGCGGGTACTCCTCTCTCTATGCAGCACTTCTTACCATCTGATACAGGCAGGTTCTCCTCTCTCTATGCAGCACTTCTTACCATCCGATGCAGGCGGGTTCTCCTCTCTCTATGCAGCACTTCTTACCATCTGATGCAGGCAGGTTCTCCTCTCTCTATGCAGCACTTCTTACCATCTGATGCAGGCAGGTTCTCCTCTCTCTATGCAGCACTTCTTACCATCCGATGCAGGCGGGTTCTCCTCTCTTTATGCAGCACTTCTTACCATCTGATGCAGGCGGGTTCTCCTCTCTCTATGCAGCACTTCTTACCATCTGATGCAGGTTCTCCCCTCTCTATGCAGCACTTCCTGCCATATGATGCAGACAGGTTCTCCTCTCTCTATGCAGCACTTCTTACCATCTGATGCAGGCAGGTTCTCCTCTCTATGCAGCACTTCTTACCATCTGATGCAGGAAGGTTCTCATCTCTCTATGCAGCACTTCTTACCATCTGATGCAGGCAGGTTCTCCTTTCTCTATGCAGCACTTCTTACCATCTGATGCAGGCAGGTTCTCCTCTCTCTATGCAGCACTTCTTACCATCTGATGCAGGCAGGTTCTTCTCTCTCTGTGCAGCACTTCTTACCATCTGATGCAGGAAGGTTCTTCCCTCTCTATGCAGCACTTCTTACCATCTGATGCAGGCAGGTTCTTCTCTCTCTATGCAGCACTTCTTACCATCTGATGCAGGCAGGTTCTCCCCTCTCTATGCAGCACTTTTTACCATCTGATGCAGGCAGGTTCTCCTCTCTCTATGCAGCACTTCTTACCATCTGATGCAGGCAGGTTCTTGTCTCTCTATGCAGCACTTATTACCATCTGATGCAGGCAGGTTCTCCTCTCTCTATGCAGCACTTCTTACCATCTGATGCAGGCAGGTTCTTCTCTCTCTATGCAGCACTTCTTACCATCTGATGCAGGCAGGTTCTCCCCTCTCTATGCAGCACTTCTTACCATCGGATGCAGGCAGGTTCTCCCCTCTCTATGCAGCACTTCTTACCATCTGATGCAGGCGGGTTTTCCTTTCTCTATGCAGCACTTCTTACCATCTGATGCAGGCGGGTTCTCCTCTCTCTATGCAGCACTTCTTACCATCGGATGCAGGCAGGTTCTCCCCTCTCTATGCAACACTTCTTTCCATCTGATGCAGGCAGGTTCTCCTCTCTCTGTGCAGCATTTCTTACTATCTGATGCAGGCAGGTTCTCCTCTCTCTATGCAGCACTTCTTAACATGGAGGAAGCTCAGTGATCTCTGCTGGTGTTTCTGGGGAAACTTCCTGGACAGACACTGGGGGAAGCTCAGTGATCTCTGCTGGTCTTTCTGGGGCCTTTTCCTGGACTGAATGTTGGCGGAAGCTCGGTGATCTTGGCTGGTCTTCTGTCAGACAGCTGAGCGCGTGTTAAATGTGAGAAGCTGAAGCTGAGGAAGAGATGTGACAAGTCATGGTGGAGTGACTGTCACTGAGCACACTTGGACCTAATGTGAGAATTAGCTGAATGATTAACACATTACTGTAAATGAGAATGAACCCATTTTGATTTGTAAAAAAAGTAATGAGAGCCGCTGGAGTGGAAGAGAAATTCTTGTGAGATGTGCGGGATATTTCCATTTTATAAGGAATAATTGCTGAATAGAGATGAACACAGTTTGCCAGTTTCAGCTTCATGAAGATTTAGAAACACTGCTATAATTTGTGAAGAGTAGTTAAAGGGCACCTGAACTGAAGTGAGGGGTTTACAAACGATGGGCTCCTATATTTTTCCGAATGTGCTGCTGCTCATGGCCTCTGCGGTTCCTCTGAGGGACAAGAATACAAAGTTCAATCTCGAAGTGAACTTAGCCTTTCTCATTTAACAAACTTTTCTGTGATTCAACATGCAGTCGCTTTCTCACCAAACATTTTTGGAAAAACATAAGGGGGAGGTGCGGCATCAAGATGTCAGGAAATGCAGAATGTGAGTCTGCTGAGCTTTGTGCAAAGGATGTACAGCAAGCCCAGCAGCCAATGAGGACAGAGTCCACCATGGGCAGATACACAGAGGGACATGGGGAGGGGTTTTTTACTCCATCTTGCATTGTCTGTGTGATAAGAGCTAGAGACAGAGGCCAGGAGAGAAGTGTAAGCTTCAGGGGGACACAGCTGGTAGTTAGATCTGTTTAACCAACTTGTGATTTATAACATGTATTGTATGCTGGGCAGAACACTTATACATAGGTCAGAGCTGTGTGTGCTTGGTTACACATTACAGCAAGGTACTTGTAGTCCACCAGCTTGTTTGTTAGCTGCACACTGCACATAGTACTGTGAGATGAACTGTCAGCTATAGGATTCATTTAGTGCAGATAAACATAGGTTAGAACTGTGTGTGCATTAGTTACAGTTACAGCAATGTGTTGTATAGCATTGCAGCTGAACTGATAGTGCCAGACAGGTGTAGCAAAAAAAAAAAGTGTACATTCATTTATTTCCGTGTTTAAAGAGACACTGAAGCGAAAAAAAATATATGATATAATGAATTGGTTGTGTACTATGAATAATTACTAGAAGATTAGCAGCAAAGAAAATATTCTCATACTTTTATTTTCAGGTACCGTATTTTCCGGACCATAAGACTCACTTTTTCTCCCTCAAAAGTGGGGGGAAAAAGTATGTGCGTCTTATGGTCCGAATGTAACAATTGGGACCAGCATCAGGGACCTACACACGCACAGCGGTCAGACACGCTAACCCCTGCCGCCCACCGCACCAATGCCCCATTGTGTCACTCACTTTAATGATAATCTCCAGGTGGCCTCCATGATTATTCATCCTACAGATGTCAGCAAATCTTGTGGGGGCGCTGTCAATCATGGCTGCTGCAGCGGCCCGACACGCTGACCCCTGCCGTCACTCTTCCTACTGGCCAGATCCGCGTACAGCAGCGATCACTGCACTCGATTGGCCAGAATGGCAGAGCCTGCTCCCGCCCTCAAGACCATCGGCCCCCTCCTGATTGGCTGGCGGCGCCTGATAGGGACAAATGGAGGCAGATGCCGGGAGGAACAGTGCGTGATCGCGGTGGACGGCATAAGGGTCAGCGTGTCTGACCATGACTGGCAGCAAGTTAAAATGGACGTTGGAGGAAGAACGAGGCAGCCCTTTGGCAGAGCGGACGTAATGGAATGCCCGCATAGACGCTGCTGTACGCGGATCCGGCCAGTAGGAAGAGTGACGGCAGGGGTCAGCGTGTCGGGCCGCTGCAGCGGCCATGATTGATAGCGCCCCCACAAGATTTGCTGACATCTGAAGGATGAATAATCATGGAGGCCACCTGTGACACAATGGGGCATTGGTGCGGTGAGTGATTAGCTGGCAGGCATCTGAAGGGGGCCATGGGAGATTCAGCAAAAGGCGACAGGATATCCCCAGGACACAGAGGGGGACACAGGACGAAAGCAGGAAGGATATGAGGGCCACAGGAAGGACTGAGGAGGACAAGGAGGGACACAAGAGGTACAAAGGAGCCATTATCATTTGGGGGGATTGGGGGAAAAGGTCCATAAGACGCCCCTGTGCCATGGACACACCAGGATAAGTATATAATTTTTTTTCCTGATTTTTGTCCACAAAACCTAGGTGCGTCTTATGGTCCAGAGCGTCTTATGGTCCGAAAAATACGGTATATAGTGTTTTTTCTAACATTGCATCACTCTATAATATGTGCAGATTACACAACACTCAGCATTCAAAATGAGTCTTTCAGAGCAGTCTGTGAAGTAATGACCTCTCCTCTAGCAGAGGAAAAGTAAATAGTCCAGGAACAGTTGAGATAACAAAAGTCAGATAACAGCCCTCTCCACGACTTTGAAAGTCATAGAGCTTAATGGCTTTTTTTTGTATAGAGATAACAACTGGATTTTCTCAACTCTTCCTGTACTGGAAACAATTAGACTGATGTATCTGATCTTAATGTTTTATTTCTTAGCTGTGCTACACATACAAATCATAATATCATCATTTTTTTTTTCGCTTCAGTGTCTCTTTAAGACACCAATGTGTTGTGTTATACAGCATGGCATCAGTAGTGATTGCACCGGTATTGAAAAAAAAAATTGCAGCAGCACTAGATAGTTTTGAAAACAATTTGTACATTGATTGCATTTGAAGACACAGATGTGTTGGATAATGTTGCACCAGCACTGACTGCACCAGATAGATGCAGCAAAAAACAAAACAAAACATTTATTTCACGTTTTAAGACACTGAGGTATTCATCAATCTCAGGTCCCTCCTCCACGTCCAGCTGTTTATGCTGGCTTCTGTATGCTGTCCATCATGCAACATTCCTATTCACCTGCTGTCCCTTTAAATGTTGTGGCTGTAACATATACTGTATAGGGGCAGCTTTGCTATTAACCTTTACAGTCAGCCCATTGACTTTAACTGAATTCACAAAGGTTGCCAAAAATTTGGGGGATAATCGGAAGCTTACAAAAAATACTACAGGTGGAAGCGAAGGCAAGTACCTTTTCTTGAGAACCATTTCATCTTAACTTTCTGAACGCAATGAAAGTCTATAAAATCAGACTACCGGTACATTTGTTTTCAGTAAGGCCTGCAACAGAAATCAAAATGTAAAAAATCAGATCTGTCCCAAAATCAGGACTCTCTTGCTGACTTGCTTTGTCAAAAATTGCAAAATTCTTATGCTACGTACACACATGCGACAACGATCGTTCGTTGTGAACGACGAATGAACTTTTAATTGATGAAAGAACGACCTAAGTAAAGTTAGTTTTTAAATGTGTGTAACGATCTGATCGTTAGAACAAACGTTACATCACGTAAAGCAACTATTGCGCTTGCGCATAAAAAAGAAAAGTTCCATGGAGAAATAGCGAAATGCGCATGTCAAGCCTAGTATGAACGACCGTTTCCAACAATGTACTACTTTTGCAAACGATCGTCGTTGGAAAAAATCCACCAAGCTAGATCGTTCATTTTTAATGATCTAGCTCGTCCGTCGTTAGACTTAATGGTCGTTGGCTGCTTTTTTTTAAACGATCGTCGTTTGAAACGATCGGGGAACGATCGTTTCAAACGACTATAGTCGCATGTATGTACGCACCTTTAGGCTAATGGGCTTGGCTTGCACTATGCCAGATTGGCAACATGAACTGTCACAGCTGTGAACATGCTATGAACACGTCTACGCAACAGCTGAAAGAAGCTGTGAGTGAAAGACACATCTGGGGTGCCATAGTACAAATGGTCACGATGAGTCAGTCAACTAAATTAATGAGGAGAGACCGCCACAGTGGATCCAATGAACGTTATTAATAGATCTTCTGTGCCCATTGATATTTTTGGTGCTAACATACTTTGGGTCCGCTCTGACTGTTTCTCCTCCTTCGTTTACTCGACTCAGATTTTTGTGACCATATGTACTATGGCACCCCAGATGTGTCTTTCACTCACAGCTTCTTTCAGCTGTTGCGTAGGCATGTTCATAGCCTATTCACAGCTGTGACTGTACATGTTTGCAATCTGGCATAGTGCGAGCCTAGCCTATTTACGTAACACAGACAGTAATAAAATACGTTGTTGGAATGGAACAGCCTTGGCTTACAGAAAGCCAGCATCACCTTGAGCAAGTCACCAGGAATGCGTCCTTCTCTCCTCTCCCCGCCTAGGTTATTATAAAATCCCGACTACATTTGTATGTGATTATCAGTGGTTTATAAAGCACCAACATATTCTGTGGTGCTGTACAGAGTAAGAAACAGACATGAGGTACATAATAATACAGACAAAGGTATATCTATGTTACAGGCAAAGCACCGGTTCAGCAAAGCACCGGTTCAGCAAAGTACAGGTTCAGCAAAGCACCGGTTCAGCAAAGTACAGGTTCAGCAAAGCACCGGTTCAGCAAAGTACAGGTTCAGCAAAGTGTCTGTTTCTTGTTCCGTACTTTGCCTCTCTCCTCTCCTGTTATGTCTGCAGATCTCTCTCTCTTCCTTGCTTTAGTGTGTTCAGTAGTGTTCTCTTGTCTGTGCCTCTGCTTTGCTTTGTCAGTCTCACCAATGGCCGGTCTCTTCTTTAGTCTCTGCCTCTATTTTCTCACAAAATCGTGCTTATTTCTTGCTGCAAGTAGAGCATTGTATCAGGACTTTAAACGTATGTTCTTTTTTTTTTGCTGCATCATGGCTTCTCAGGCTCCTCCCCCTCACTAGCCTTCAACTGCCAAAACCCAACTGCCATCCCCCCGCACATGTCCAGCGTTCCTCTCCTCTTTACTGCTCATGGGCTCCCCCTGGCAGCACCTGAAGGCTCCTTCACATCAGCACTTTCCACAGTCAGTAAATACAGTAAATATCAGCATGCACCCACCACTAGCCTCCTTACTGACAGCATAGGTATTGCAGCTGTTACAAAAAAGCAGGCATTCTATAGAGAACCGGGTATTGTACACTTTGCCATAACAACTTCAGGCTTTCTATAGAATGCCCAGGCAAAGTACGTAACAAAACAGACATTTCATACTTTGCCTAATCGCTTCTATAGAATGCCTGATTTCATACTTTGCCTGTAACAAATACACAATATAAACACTGCTCCATAATACAGAACTGGGGACAAATGTACCATGAAAATGTGCAGGAAATTCCAAGACATGAAAGGGATGAGAGAGTCCTGCCCTTGTGAGCTTACAATCTAAGGATTGGGTGGGGGATAGCTGCCTGACCCACAAGGTCACGATATGCGCAGATCTCCTCGCTGTCCCGGAGTGATGCGTTACGGTCTTACTTTTTGTCCACCTTTGAGAAGTGATGATCTGCAATTACCTTCCCTTTAGGTAATGCTTTTCATAAGCAGACTGTGATTAAGCGGAAGGTAATACATTACCCCATCCTGTGCGAGCAAATTGTCCCATCCCTTTGTGTGCGGACCCCCACCATCTGTACTTCCAACAAATAAACACACATCCACAATTATAAGAAATGTTTAGAAGGGACTGGTGAATATAATGACCGGGCTGAGCGCGCTGCGCTGTGGGATGTATAGATGCTTCTGCTGAGTCCATAGATCCACTTCATATTGAAATTCTGACTTTATCCTGGAGGCTATTTTATTATTATTATTTTAATTTTCTCTCTCTCTTTTTTCCCTTTCCTCCTTGGATTGGCTTCAATTCACCCAAATCGTTCTAGTTGCCGAAACGGGAAGAACAGACAAATAAAGCTATTGAAACATAAATAGTGTAATTACACAGCGTCCTGCTTCCAAAAATCTCATGCAGGTGTTATTGTCTGATACAGAGATGGAGGGAATCTGTACGGCAGAATGTAAATGTGATGCGTGTGTCTTTTGTGCGCTGCTCCTCAGGAGGGTTTCCGGAGAACATGTTCAGGTGACAATGGCAGAGGGGTCTGCTGATTCCGGGGCGCCCCCTGGACGGGGAGTAATACCCGACACCAGCGCCAATCTCCTGGACACATGGCAGAACAAAGACGTCTGTTATATGTCCCCACACACAGCAGATGCAGCGAGTGCCAGATATACTCACCTATAAGTGTCTGTGTCCCCTCCTCCAATACCCGACACCAGCGCCAATCTCCTGGACACATGGCAGAAGAAACACGTCTGTTATATGTCCACACACACAGCAGATGCAGCGAGTGCCAGATATACTCACCTATAAGTGTCTGTGTCCCCTCCTCCAATACCCGACACCAGCGCCAATCTCCTGGACACATGGCAGAACAAAGACGTCTGTTATATGTCCACACACACAGCAGATGCAGCGAGTGCCAGATATACTCACCTCTAAGTGTCTGTGTCCCCTCCTCCAATACCCGACACCAGCGCCAATCTCCTGGACCCAGGGCAGAAGAAAGACGTCTGTTATATGTCCCCACACACAGCAGATGCAGCGAGTGCCAGATATACTCACCTATAAGTGTCTCTCTGTGTCCCCTCCTCCAATACCCGACACCAGCGCCAATCTCCTGGAACCATGGCAAAAGAAAGACGTCTGTTATATGTCACCACACACAGCAGATGCAGCGAGTGCCAGATATACTCACCTATAAATGTCTCTCTGTGTCCCTTCCTCCAATACCCGACACCAGCGCCAATCTCCTGGACCCAGGGCAGAAGAAAGACGTCTGTTATATGTAATCACACACAGCAGATGCAGCGTGTGCCAGATATACTCACCTCTAAGTGTCTGTGTCCCCTCCTCCAATACCCGACACCAGCACCAATCTCCTGGACCCAGGGCAGAACAAAGACGTCTGTTATATGTAATCACACACAGCAGATGCAGCGAGTGCCAGATATACTCACCTCTAAGTGTCTGTGTCCCCTCCTCCAATACCCGACACCAGCGCTAATCTCCTGGACCCAGAGCAGAAGAAACACGTCTGTTATATGTCACCACACACAGCAGATGCAGCAAGTAGTGTTGGGCGAACAGTGTTCGCCACTGTTCGGGTTCTGCAGAACATTACCCTGTTCGGGTGATGTTCGAGTTCGGCCGAACACCTGACGGTGCTCGGCCAAACCGTTCGGCCACATGGCCGAACTAAGAGCGCATGGCCGAACGTTCCCCGAACGTTCGGCTAGCGCTGTGATTGGCCGAACGGGTCACGTGGTTCGGGCCCGAACGCGCTCTGATTGGCCGAACTGTCACGTGGTTCGGGTAAATAAATACCCGAACCACGTCATATCTCCTCCATTTGTCTGTGGGTTTAGCTTTGAGTAGGCAGGCAGGGTAGTTCGCTCTCCAGCCACGCTAGCCAGGGTCCCCCCCAGTCATTGTGTATCGCTGCTGGGAACAGTAGTACACCGCTCGCTCAGCCACACTATATATAGCATTGTTTACTGCCACTGTGTACCTCGCTCAGCCACGCTATATATAGCATTGTGTTTTCTGACACTCTGTGTACACGGCTTAGCCTGGCTATATAGCATTGTGTGTACTGCCACTGTGCACCTCGCTCAGCCACGCTATATATAGCATTGTGTTTTCTGACACTCTGTGTACACGGCTTAGCCTGACTATATAGCATTGTGTGTACTGCCACTGTGTACCTCGCTCAGCCACGCTATATATAGCATTGTGTTTTCTGACACTCTGTGTACACGGCTTAGCCTGACTATATAGCATTGTGTGTACTGCCACTGTGCACCTCGCTCAGCCACGCTATATATAGCATTGTGTTTACTGCCACTCTGTGTACACCGCTCAGCCAGACTATATACCATTGTTTACTGACACTCTGTGTACACCGCTCAGCCAGACTATATACCATTGTTTACTGACACTCTGTGTACACGGCTCAGCCTGACTATATAGCATTGTGTGTACTGCCACTGTGTACCTCGCTCAGCCACGCTATATATAGCATTGTGTTTACTGCCACTCTGTGTACACGGCTCAGCCAGACTATATAGCATTGTGTGTACTGCCACCGTGCACCTCGCTCAGCCACGCTATATATAGCATTGTGTTTTCTGACACTCTGTGTACAAGGCTTAGCCTGACTATATAGCATTGTGTGTACTGCCACTGTGCACCTCGCTCAGCCACGCTATATATAGCATTGTGTTTACTGCCACTCTGTGTACACCGCTCAGCCAGATTATATACCATTGTTTACTGACACTCTGTGTACACCGCTCAGCCAGACTATATACCATTGTTTACTGACACTCTGTGTACACGGCTCAGCCTGACTATATAGCATTGTGTGTACTGCCACTGTGTACCTCGCTCAGCCACGCTATATATAGCATTGTTTACTAGAGTTGGGCCGAACCTCCGATTTTAGGTTCGCGAACCTGGTTCGCGAACTTCCGCTTAAGGTTCGGTTCGCGTTAAAGTTCGCGAACCGTAATAGACTTCAATGGGGATGCGAACTTTGAAAAAAAAAATAATTATGCTGGCCACAAAAGTGATGGAAAAGATGTTTCAAGGGGTCTAACACCTGGAGGGGGGCATGGCGGAGTGGGATACATGCCAAAAGTCCCCGGGAAAAATCTGGATTTGACGCAAAGCAGCGTTTTAAGGGCAGAAATCACATTGAATGCTAAATGACAGGCCTAAAGTGCTTTCAAACATCTTGCATGTGTATACATCAATCAGGTAGTGTAATTAAGGTACTGCTTCACACTGACACACCAAACTCACCGTGTAACGCAGCGCAAACAGCTGTTTGTGTAGTGACGGCCGTGCTGGACTGGTGCGCACCATGGCGAGAGTGCAGGTTTTGGTGGCTTTACAGCCCATATGGTCGCCTGGCTGATGTAGCTGAATGACAGAACAGTGACTGTCCAGCTGATCAAATTTGGTCTGACCACAATGAGGCAACGACCTTATTATCGTGGGTGTGCCCCCCGAGACACTCATCTAGGCGCCGGTCATTGCTTCATTGTGATACGCAAGCCCCTTCACCACGGCAAGGTAATGATCACGAAGGGGAATGGGCGCATGTACATGCCTTTTCTTTTGTTGTTGCAGCTGCCCGCAGTGCAGCCAGAAAAATTAGGCAGTCATGTACACGCACCAGAAAAATTATTACAGCGGCCGCTGCTAGCAGCGGCCTAAAAAATTCAGCAATCCGCCTGGAGTCCCGGACCCTGTTGGTGGTGGCGGAGAAGGTAGTCAAGCGGCCTGCAGGCAGACATGCTGTGTGGAGGGACTGGGAGCGACTTAGTCTTCTTGGGGCAGGCCAGGCAGCCAGTCACACGGCGTGCAGGCAGAGATGCTGTGTGTGCGGGGACTGACTTAGTCTTGGGGCGGGCAGCAGCCCTCCGGGATCCATGCCTCATTCATTTTGATAAAGGTGAGGTACTTAACACTTTTGTGACTTAGGCGACTTCTCTTCTCTGTGACAATGCCTCCAGCTGCGCTGAAGGTCCTTTCTGACAGGACGCTTGCGGCAGGGCAGGAGAGAAGTTGGATGGCAAATTGGGACAGTTCTGGCCACAGGTCAAGCCTGCGCACCCAGTAGTTCAAGGGTTCCTCATCGCTGTTCACAGCAGTGTCTACATCCACACTTAAGGCCAGGTAGTCGGCTACCTGCCGTTCCAGGCGTTGGTGGAGGGTGGATCCGGAAGGGCTACGGCGAGGCGTTGGACTAAAGAACGTCCGCATGTCCGACATCACCATGAGATCGCTGGAGCGTCCTGTCTTTGACTGCGTGGACACGGGAGGAGGATTAGTGGCAGTGGTACCTTGCTGGCGTTGTGCCGTCACATCACCCTTAAAGGCATTGTAAAGCATAGTTGACAGCTGGTTCTGCATGTGCTGCATCCTTTCCACCTTCCGGTGAGTTGGTAACAGGTCCGCCACTTTGTGCCTGTACCGAGGGTCTAGTAGTGTGGCCACCCAGTACAGCTCATTCCCCTTGAGGTTTTTTATACGGGGGTCCCTCAACAGGCAGGACAGCATAAAAGACGACATCTGCACAAAGTCGGATCCAGTAACCTCCATCTCCTCTTGCTCTTCCTCAGTGACGTCAGGTAAGTCAACCTCCTCCCCCCAGCCGCGAACAATACCACGGGAAGGTTGAGCAGCACAAGCCCCTTGCGATGCCTGCTGAGGTTGTTCTCCTGCCGCTGTCCCCTCCTCCTCCTCCTCCCCCAAAGAAACACCTTGCTCATCATCCTCTGAGTCTGACTCGTCTTCTGCACACGACTTCTCTTCTTCCTCCTCCTCCCCCCTCTGTGCTGCCGCAGGTGTTGAGGAAACAGCTGGGTCTGATGAAAATTGGTCCCATGCTTGTTCCTGCCGTAACGGTTCCTGGTCACGCTCATTCACAGCTTCATCCGCCACTCTACGCACAGCACGCTCCAAGAAGTAAGCGTAGGGAATTAAGTCGCTGATGGTGCCCTCACTGCGGCTCACCAGGTTGGTCACCTCCTCAAACGGCCGCATGAGCCTGCATGCATTTTCCATCAGTGTCCAGTTGTCGGGCCAGAACATCCCCATCTTCCCAGACTGTTTCATTCTACTGTAGTTGTAGAGGTAGTGGGTCACGGCTTTCTTCTGTTCTAGCAGGCGGGAGAACATGAGCAGGGTCGAGTTCCAGCGAGTCGGGCTATCGCAAATGAGGCGTCTCACCGGCATGTTGTTTTTGCGCTGAATTTCCGCAAAGCGTGCCATGGCTGTGTAAGACCGCCTCAAATGCCCACAGAACTTCCTGGCCTGCTTCAGGACATTCGCTAAGCCAGGGTACTTTGCCACAAATCTTTGAACCACTAGATTCATGACATGTGCCATGCAGGGTATGTGTGTCAGCTTCCCCATATGCAAAGCGGCAAGCAGATTGCTGCCGTTGTCGCACACCACGTTGCCTATCTCCAGGTGGTGCGGGGTCAGCCACTCATCCACCTGTTTCTTAAGAGCAGCCAGGAGAGCTGCTCCAGTGTGACTCTCCGCTTTGAGACAAGACATGTCTAAGATGGCGTGACAGCGTCGTACCTGGCATGCAGCATAGGCCCTGCGGAGCTGGGGCTGTGTAGCTGGAGAGGAGAACTGCCACTCAGCCAAGGAGGAGGAGGACAGCGAAGAGCATGTAGCAGGAGGAGAGGAGGTGGCAGGAGGCCTGCCTGCAAGCCGTGGAGGTGTCACAATTTGGTCCGCTGCGCCCTGCTTGCCATCGTTCACCACCAGGTTCACCCAATGGGCTGTGTAGGTAATGTAGCGGCCCTGCCCGTGCTTGGCAGACCAGGCATCCGTGGTCAGGTGTACCCTTGACCCAACGCTCTTCGCAAGAGATGACACCACTTGCCTCTCAACTTCACGGTGCAGTTGGGGTATGGCCTTTCTCGAAAAATAAGTGCGGCCTGGCATCTTCCACTGCGGTGTTCCGATGGCCACTGTGACGGACATTACGGAAAGTTGTGCGCAAAATCGCCATCGACTTTCGCATGGTCGTGCACAGTTCCTGTCAGCCCTGGGTAGAATAACAAATGCACAATAGATGTCAATTTCCCTCTCTCTTACTGAGTACAGTAACCTTCCCCCCACATCCTGTGCCAGGAGAGAAAGTCACACGTGGCTAGCTTCCCTGCCGAGAGGCCATTTGGTTACACAGCTCATCTTTCCCCAAAAGGAAACCCAGCTCAAACTGGTTGAGATTCAAAATTTCCCCACAAGCGTATAGCTTCACACAAAGGGAACGTTAACTTATTAATAATTCAAAATAGGTTTGGCACAGCAAGACCAAAATTACATTTCCTGATACCTAGGAAACAGGTCTATAATTCACATGAATTATCATTCTCTAGCTATCAGGAAACAATAGAGAATCCACTTGATCCAGCCTGCGTAGAGCAAATTCGACAGACTAGGCGTGTATAGTCTCATTTAATACAGAGTCGCATGCTGCTTATGAATATGGTCTCGGATTTGCGATGCACCCATCTGGGGCGGAATTACACAAATTATTAATAATTGGTACATTCCTTGCTCCAAGTCTGTGGGTGGTAACTTGCCTGCCAGGAGGTAACCCTGCCTCAAACACACCTACTTTCCAGGTAGTGACCGCCCCAAAACTCTGGTCAGTAAAAAGTGTTTGCAAGGAACTCCTCCCAGTTCTTCAATTTCCATCTACCAGGAAGGTCTAGACATGTGCTCAAGGAGAACCGGGCGCATGTTGTGTACAAAGACTTTAACCTGAATGCCTACTTTAAACTGGACTATTTTCTTCATCCTTCAAATGGACTGCTCAGCTAACTAAGTAAGAACTTTCTGATTTTATTCCTTTTTATTTTTAAGCTCTGTGTTTTATATGTTAATAAGTGTATATAACTGTATGTCATGCATTTGTGTTATTAAACGTTTTAAAAATCGTTTAGCGGTTATGACCTGTTGCTGAACATACACAATCGTACCTATTCTCCTGAACTCGCTACCCTGTGTTTAATAGAAGTATACATTTATAACCCGTATGCGGGAACCCGGCCCAGATATAACGATCTGACCCAGATTCTTGCATACTGCTAAGGGTTAATATAGCGTTCTCCAAGTCCTAGTAAAATTACAGTAGCGGGCTGTGTAACTCGCTTGGTGGCAGATCTTTGAATTGTATGTGTGTGGAGTTGGTATCAGAACGCTCCCTTCGCGAGTCAGTTCATCAAATTGCGAATGCGGGTTACCCTTCGTGATGAACAAATGACCGTGTAAGAGGATTTCTGACGCTGATCGATTTACCCCATCCGCAGACCGGCCTAGCGGTCTGTGACATTTGTTTGGCAGCTTTTTGGGATTTGTGTATGTTCAGAACATCAACGGCAACGTTATTTGATTAACCTGCCAGAACAGATCAAAAATCTGTGGTCGATAACCGGTGCATTACCATTTATATAGACTAAACGTGTAGCACAGAGTTCCCCCCCAATCTCTTTTCCTATCCTATCTTTTATTTGGCAAAAATGGCTGCAGCAAGATACAAGAAAATGTCAGTGGCAGACCTAGTAAACTTGTGTGAGGAAAAAGGCATTATGACGTATAGAAAAAAGAAATCGCAATTGATCGAGGACTTGTTGCGACTGAATACCCAGCCGGAGCAGATGCTGGGAGAGCACACTCCTGGTTCAGACGGTGCTGTAACTGGGGCAGAGGAAAGGGAGCGGTTGGAGCAAAGCAACCCACTTCCAGACCCAGAGGAAAACGGTACCGCGGCTGAACCGGTCGCTGTAACTGCTGAGGAGCATGGTGGCCGGCAGGAGCCCGCCCATGCCAACCTGTTCTGTGTTCCTGATGCTGGAATGCAACCTGGATTACAAAGGCTGTTGGAGACAAATCCTGAGCTGTACATGCAGATTGTCAGAGAAAATGCTGACCGTGCAGAACGCCAGCGCCAGGCGGAAATGGAAGCCTCAGAACGCCAGGCGGAACGGGAAGCGGACCGTGCAGAGCGCCGGTGGCTTGCTGAGAAAGAGGCGGCAGAGAGAGAATCCGCCCGCCGACACGACCTTGAAATGGCCAAACTGCGAGCGCAAGGCCAAAATCCCTCGCAAAGTGCTCCGGAACCCCGGCCCACAGCAGGCCCGTTTGGGACTCCAAAATTTAAGTTCCCAGAAATGGAGAAGGGAACCGACCCGGACACTTATTTACACTCATTTGAAAAGACTTGCCGTCAGCATCATCTGCCCCAGGAGCAGTGGGCGAGATATCTGACACCCAACTTGCGGGACAAAGCGCTTGAGGCGTTTGTGGACTTACCCGCTGAGAAAGACAATGACTATGAGGCGATAAAAGCTGCAATTATCGCCAAATACCAGTTGACCCCAGAGGTCTATCGCAAAAAGTTTCGCTCCCTGCAGAAAGGCCACACCGACTCTTACACCGACCTGGAGAGTCGCCTGCTGACTGTGTTCAGGCAGTGGTCACGGGGCCTCAAAAAAGACTCTCACCAAGGTCTGGAGGACCTCATCGTGCAGGAGCAGTTGCTGAACTGCTGCACTCCAGACGTCCGGCAGTTTGTCTTGGAGCGGAAGCCGGACTCCGCCAAAACTGCAGCAGAACTTGCAGACACTTTTGTGGCCACCCGTGTGCCGGACAGCCGCAAACCTCCAGCCCAGAGCTGGAGAGGGGGGAGACCTATGCAACCCAGCTCTCCTCCCCCTGCTAACCGTGGGAATCGGGTCCCACAGCCACAGAGGCCGGATGCTGCGCCTGCTACTCATCCGCCTGATGCCACATATGTTCCGAAGTGTTACCACTGTGGACAGCGAGGACACCTCAAGTCTGCCTGCCCCGAGGTGAGGACGCCGTCTCCAGAGCCTAGCGCAGAAGTGGCTAGCGCATCCTCTACTGCACACGCCTACCTCGTCATGGGAGCAGCAAATCCTCGACTTTCCGGAAATCATCAAGTCGTGGAAGTTAACGACCAGATCGCTGTTGGTTTCCGTGACACAGGCGCAGAGCTTACCTTGGTTCGCTCTCATCTTGTAGCCAGGGAGAATTTCCTGCCTAATGAGCGTGTCACACTTTTGGGAGTTGGTGGCACACACGCACGCATCGCCAAAGCTCGTGTTGTTCTCGATTGGGGAAGGGGCCGCCAGTCAAAAGTTGTGGGGGTGACAGATGACATCCCAGTGCCTGTGCTGTTGGGCACCGATCTTGGCACCCTACGATCCTTTTATGAACCTGTGATCAACACCCCGGATTGCCAGTCTGGACCCACTCAGGTACTGTACAAGCTTGGGGTGGGACAGAGGGAGGCAGCAAGGGTAATGGTACCTATCCCTCCTAGGAAAGGAGGCCAGGAAGCGGTACCTGCTTCTAATGGACAGCTGTCTAATCACGGTTTGTCTGATTCTAGACCTGTCACTGTTGTTCCAGATACCTGTGTACATGATGTGAAAAATGAACGTAACTGTGATGTTAATGTTGTACCAGATGTTGCTAATAGATTTCATGCTGAATCTCCTATTACTAAAAATGATTTATGTTTAAGTGTGATTGCCTCTAACCTAAGAGGTAACAGTCTTGTGTTGCCTGGGTCATATCCGTGCTTGGCAGTGGAAGCAGGCCAGGTGTCAGAGCAGGCAGCAGGGGGCCGAGACCTCCCCTCCTGCTATGACAGCCAGAGTGCTCCACCATTGCCTGCTGTTAACAAACAGCTGGTGGAGACAGGCCGCACCTTCCCTGTCTCACCCTTGCATGTTTTCCCCTTGCAGAAGCAACCCAGTGCAAAACTGCCCAGAGGTCCACCCTCTATCCTTCCTGGAGAAGGGGCAAGCCTCGCCACCCAGGTAAAGACTGATTCGTTTTTTAAAATGTGCTCTAATGTCCACCTAGGTTGTGCTGACCAAAATGTTGTGCCAAGGTGTAGTCAGTTAGAGCAGGGGTATGCCACGCTGCTTCCAGATTCGCAGGCTGACACCCGAGAGTCAGGAAGTGACCCGGATGTCAGCCAACGACTCTCTCCCTTACAGGAAGCGCTACGCAAACCCAGCCAGGCCTTTAGAGGTAAGCCTGTTGGTGTGCATCGCACCGTCCGCAAAGCAGACACTGGGACACACCGGACCATGAGGCCTTATGCTTCTGGTGAGTTGTCTAAAGGGCAGTCAGATAAGAAGTCGAGAACCCGTTCAGTAGCTAAGCGGCGCGTAGAGCGGGTCATGCAGACCCACTCTGTGCGTCCGACTGGTAGGGGGGAGATGTGACGGACATTACGGAAAGTTGTGCGCAAAATCGCCATCGACTTTCGCATGGTCGTGCACAGTTCCTGTCAGCCCTGGGTAGAATAACAAATGCACAATAGATGTCAATTTCCCTCTCTCTTACTGAGTACAGTAACCTTCCCCCCACATCCTGTGCCAGGAGAGAAAGTCACACGTGGCTAGCTTCCCTGCCGAGAGGCCATTTGGTTACACAGCTCATCTTTCCCCAAAAGGAAACCCAGCTCAAACTGGTTGAGATTCAAAATTTCCCCACAAGCGTATAGCTTCACACAAAGGGAACGTTAACTTATTAATAATTCAAAATAGGTTTGGCACAGCAAGACCAAAATTACATTTCCTGATACCTAGGAAACAGGTCTATAATTCACATGAATTATCATTCTCTAGCTATCAGGAAACAATAGAGAATCCACTTGATCCAGCCTGCGTAGAGCAAATTCGACAGACTAGGCGTGTGTAGACTCATTTAATACAGAGTCGCGTGCTGCTTATGAATATGGTCTCGGATTTGCGATGCACCCATCTGGGGCGGAATTACACAAATTATTAATAATTGGTACATTCCTTGCTCCAAGTCTGTGGGTGGTAACTTGCCTGCCAGGAGGTAACCCTGCCTCAAACACACCTACTTTCCAGGTAGTGACCGCCCCAAAACTCTGGTCAGTAAAAAGTGTTTGCAAGGAACTCCTCCCAGTTCTTCAATTTCCATCTACCAGGAAGGTCTAGACATGTGCTCAAGGAGAACCGGGCGCATGTTGTGTACAAAGACTTTAACCTGAATGCCTACTTTAAACTGGACTATTTTCTTCATCCTTCAAATGGACTGCTCAGCTAACTAAGTAAGAACTTTCTGATTTTATTCCTTTTTATTTTTAAGCTCTGTGTTTTATATGTTAATAAGTGTATATAACTGTATGTAATGCATTTGTGTTATTAAACGTTTTAAAAATCGTTTAGCGGTTATGACCTGTTGCTGAACATACACAATCGTACCTATTCTCCTGAACTCAGAATCAGAATCAGCTTTATTCGCCAAGTATGCCAGAGACATACCCGGAATTGTTTTTGGAGCACATGGCATGGCGTTTATACATACATACATAAGGCCTACATACATACGGCGTAGGTGGGCAACATAAACATGACATAGTAAGAGGAGTTCATGACATGACATAGTAAGAGGGCAGTCAATCGAGTAAAAAAGCATGAAGGAACACAAGCTGTCAGTTCAGTTGTTCAGTTGGAGTACCGCCTGGGGGAAGAAGGTGCTCCAGCGTCTGGTGGTTCTGGTGGGGACAGCCCTGTAGCGGCGGCCCAGTGGGAGGAGATTAAAGAACCGACTGCCCGGGTGGGAGGGGTCGGTCGAGATCTTGGTGGCCCGCGTCCTCATTCTGGCCATGTAGAGGAGATCGAGGGGTGGCAGTGGCTGACCGATGATCTTTTCAGCCGTGCTGATTACTCTGTGGAGTTTGTACTTCTCGCTAGCAGAAGCCGCTGCGTACCAGACGGAGAGGGATGAGCAGAGGATGGACTCCACAGTGGCAGTGTAAAAGCTCCTGAGCAACTCGCGAGGGATGCCAAATTTTTTCAGTTGGCGCAGGAAGAATAACCTCTGCTGTGCCTTTTTCTGGGTTATGGTGGTGTTCTGCCCCCATTTTAGGTCCTTCGTGATAGTAGTGCCGAGGAACCGAACACTTGGGACCCTGGAGACTTCGTTATCTCTTATGAGGATTGGGTGGAGAGGGGGTGGGCGTCTCCTATAGTCCACAACTAGTTCCACTGTCTTTGCTGCATTGAGGACTAAATTGTTATCTGTGCACCAGTTGCAGATCCTGTCTATCTCGCTGCGGTAGGCATCCTCCTTGTTGCCACTGATGAGTCCAATGATTGTGGTGTCGTCCGCAAACTTGATGACCTTGACAGAGTCATCAGTTGAGGTACAGCTGTTGGTGTACAGGGAGAACAGGAGCGGGGACAGGACACATCCTTGCGGAGCACCTATGTTGGTAGTTCTCACCTTGGAGTAGCAGCTGCCTAGCTTGACTCTCTGCGTTCTATTGGAAAGGAAGTCGCCGACCCACCTGCAGAGGGTGGGGGCTACTCCCAGCTGAGCGAGGTTGGTAAGCAGGATATCAGGGCAGATAGTGTTGAAGGCGGAACTGAAGTCCAAGAACAGGAGCCTGGCGTATGAGTTGGGCCTGTCTAGGTGTTCCGTGATGTACGCCAGGCTGATATTTATGGCGTCCTCCACCGACCGGTTTGCCCTGTATGCGAATTGATGTGAGTCCAAGAGGGCATTGGTGGAGTGCTTCAGGGAGGCAAGGACCAGCCGTTCAAAGATCTTCATGATGGTGGGGGTTAGGGCCACTGGTCTGTAATTGTTGAGGTCAGTGCTACCCGTCTTTTTGGGGATTGGAATAATCGTGGACCTTTTGAAGCAGGAGGGGACCTTGCCCTCCTTAAGAGATCTGTTGTAAATGGAGGAGAGGACAGGGGCCAGCTGGTCTGCACACACCTTCAGACAGATCGACGACACACCATCCGGGCCCGAGGCTTTCCTCGGGTTGAGCTTGCGTAGGTGTCTTAGTACTTCCTCCTCGCAAACTGCGATCGATGTGTCGCCGCCGTCTCCCGGGACGGGTAGAGGGGAGTACGCCCCGTTGTCCCTGGCCGTTGTCGTGCCCGGCTGCGTGGGTAGTTTTTCGAACCTGCAATAAAACTCGTTGAGTTCATCAGCCAGTTTAGTGCTGGGGGTTGCTTGCTGGGGTGGAGGCTTGAGGTTTGTCGCTGCCCTCAGGCCTTTCCATACCTCTCGTGGATTATTGGACTGGAGGCTCAGGCTCAATTTGTCCGAGAAGGCCCTCTTTGCGATTTTTAGCTCCCGATTTAAGGCATTTCTGGCAGCTCTGAACTCCTCCAAGGAACCAGACTTGTGCGCCTCCTCCTTCATTTTCCTGAGCCGTCGCAACTTGCTGTTGAACCAAGGCTTGTTGTTGGGGTACACCTTGAAGGTTTTGGTTGGTATGCAGGTGTCCTCACAGAAGCTGATGTAGGAGGTGACATTCTCTGCCCATTCCTCCAGGGAGGGAGCTGCCAGGGTTGACCAGTCCGTGCAATCGAAGCATGCCTGGAGCTCCAGCTTTGCCTCCTCTGTCCACCTTTTGGTTGACCTGACGACAGGCTTGGTGGTGTCAAGATGCCTTCTGTAGGTGGGGATCAGATGAATTAGACTGTGATCGGAGTTCCCCAGGGCAGCTCCTTGTGCAGCCTTGTACGCGTTCTTGTGGGCTGTGTAACAGTGGTCAAGGGTGCGTTCGTTTCTGGAGGGGCAGGTGACGTGTTGCTTGTACCTTGGCAGTTCTTGGTTCAGGTTTGCGTGATTGAAGTCCCCCAATATGACAAGGAGGGCCCCCGGATGGCAGGTTTCCCACCGAGAGATGCAGTCGCTCAGAGTGCTCAGGGCCTGCTTTGCATTAGCGTCGGGGGGGATGTAAACACCGACAAGAACAAAGGATGTGATCTCTCTGGGTGAGTACTGTGGCCTGCAGTTGATGGCTAGGATCTCGACGTCAGGAGAGCAGCTGATGCTAAGGATGGAGTTTTCGGTGCACCATGCGGAGCTAATGTAGAAGCATATCCCGCCACCCCGTTTTTTCCCCGAGAGTATGGGATCCCGGTCGGCACGGAGGAGGTTGTAGCCAGGCACCTGCAGGTGGTTGTCGGGGATGCACTCATTCAGCCAGGTCTCGGTGAAGCAGAGGACTGGGGTGTTCCTGCTGATTTCAGGTTTGCTGTCGAGGAGTAGGAGCAGCTCGTCTATCTTGTTGGGGAGAGAGCAAACATTCGCTAGTAGGATGGCAGGGATGGGGGAGCGGAGCCCTTTCTTTTTGAGTCGTACCAGGGCGCCTGCCCTGCACCCCCTATGGCGCCGCTTCCTCGGGGCGCTGTTGGTCCTGCTAGTTAGGTGTTCGATGTGGGAGCTGACTGTGTCCCACAGGGATCTGGCGCTAGGCGACTCGCAGTGGGCTCTCGGTTCCCAAAATAGAAGGACCTCCCTTGACAGTTCTCTGGGCTGCAGGGCACGGGGTGTGCTTGAGGCCATGAGTTGGCTGCCCCAGCATATGAGAACAGTGGTGGTGCTGGCACTATGGAAGCTGGTGGAGGTACTGTTGCTGGCACTGTGTATATTATCCAGGGTGGCGGACACGCAGACAGGGGCTCGATCTTGAGATCTGCGTGGGATCAGGTGCAGGCCGGCCGGGCCACAGTGGGCCGGGGGTTTGAGCCGGGAACAGGGCAGTGTCACGTGAGGCTGGGGCCCAGGTTGGTGCAGGCAGGCCGGTCGTGAGGGCACAGGGCTGATATGCGTTAGAGGGAACAGGCCAGAGTTGCAGGCTAGGCCTAGCCACGTGGGGCACGCTGATGTGCGTTAGAGGGAACAGGCCACAGTTGCAGGTCAGGCCTAGCCACGTGGGGCACAGGATCACCGGGCTGGTGTGCGATAGAGGGAGCAGGCCAGAGTAGCAGGCCAGGCCTAATCACGTGGGGCCGGAGTTTGGGCATGCGGAGGAGCAGACGTACCTTTGGTCTAGCCCTGGCCAGGGCGTGTGCTGAGGAGCATGTGGAGGAGAGACCCTTCGGCAGGGCGTGTGCTGAGGAGCATGCGGAGGAGAGACCCTTCGGCAGGAGCTTCAGCGGAAGGCCGCTGGCGCAGCAGCAGCAGCTGGGAGCAGGAGGCTAAGTCTAGAGGGGCATCGGCAGTCCAGAGGGGGCATCAGTGTCTGGGAGCGGGAGGCTGAGTCCCGGAGGGCAACGGCAGCCACAAGCCAGTTGGAGCAGGAGTCCGGGTGGCGGCGGGAGCGGAGGGTCAGAGCGGCAAGTTGAGGCGGTCCTGGCGAGCCTGTGAGTTGATCGGGCAGAGTGGTGGGCTCTGGAGCGGCATCAGCGGCGGAGGTCCGAGTGGCGGCGGAAGTCCTGGGTCGCAGCCACAGGGGAGCCTGTAAACTATGCGGGCAGCGGTCCAGAGCAGCCTCTGCGGCGGAGGTCCGGAGGGCAGGAGCGGCAGTTGGAGCGGGTGGTGCGGACGTCCAAGGAGTGTCGGCCGGCAGGAGTGTGTCTCCGAGGGGAGCTGCAGCCAGAGTCTTTACAGCCGCCGGGAGCAGATGTCTGAGTCCCTGGGATGGAGTACGCTGCATGGGGTACGCTGCACTCGGAGAGTGGACTGGGGCTACACAGCGCTGCTGCCTAGGTGTGTACAACCCGCTTAGTCTGTACTGATCTGCTTAATCTAAACTACTAAACTACCGCTAAATATACAGTTAACTACAATCTAAAACTACAAAAACTACGAGAATGCCAGGAGCCATGTGTCCGAGGCGCCCAGCACAGGCGCCATCTTGGACACAACTCGCTACCCTGTGTTTAATAGAAGTATACATTTATAACCCGTATGCGGGAACCCGGCCCAGATATAACGATCTGACCCAGATTCTTGCATACTGCTAAGGGTTAATATAGCGTTCTCCAAGTCCTAGTAAAATTACAGTAGCGGGCTGTGTAACTCGCTTGGTGGCAGATCTTTGAATTGTATGTGTGTGGAGTGATTCGGTTGGTATCAGAACGCTCCCTTCGCGAGTCAGTTCATCAAATTGCGAATGCGGGTTACCCTTCGTGATGAACAAATGACCGTGTAAGAGGATTTCTGACGCTGATCGATTTACCCCATCCGCAGACCGGCCTAGCGGTCTGTGACAGCCACAAATTTACGGAAGGCCTCAGAGTCCACCAGCTGGTATGGTAACAGCTGCCGAGCTAACAGTTCCGCCACGCCAGCTGTCAGACGCCGGGCAAGGGGGTGACTGGCCGAAATTGGCTTCTTCCGCTCAAACATTTCCTTCACGGACACCTGACTGCTGCTGTGGGCAGAGGAGCAGGAACCGCTCAAGGGCAGAGGCGGAGTGGAGGAGGGTGCCTGTGAAGGTGGAAGGGAGAAAGCGGCAGAAGCAGATAATGCACCTGATGGAGGAGGAAGAGGAGAAGGAGGGTGGCTTTGCTTTTGTGTGCTGCTGCTGCTTTTGCTCAGGTGGCCATCCCATTGCTGTTTGTGCCTTTTCTCCAGGTGCCTTCGTAAGGCACTTGTCCCTACGTGAGTGTTGGCCTTTCCACGGCTCAATTTTTGTTGGCAGAGCGAACAGATGGCTTTGGTCCGATCTGAGGCACACACATTAAAAAATTTCCACACCCCTGAGCCACCCTGGGATGTGGGCACTATGGGGACCTCAGCAGTTGATGCTGAAGGGCAAGTTGGCTGGCTGTACATAGGTGGCGATACATGGTGCCGGACTCTGCCACCAGCTGTTTCTGACGAAGAGCTGCCCCAGCTTCTTTCAGCAACTTCTCTCCTCCTACTACTCTCTGACTCCCCCTCTGAACTGTCCCCCTCTTCATCACCTCTATTGGGAACATACAGAGGATCCCTATTACCGTCATCATCGTAGTCATCCTGCCCAGCTTCGCTTGCCTCAGACAAATCCAAACTTGCACCATCAGTAGGTCCTTCATCCTCCTGACACGTTACATCCATAGTGTTGCCGCGTAACTCAGACATATTAGCTGGTGAAAATTCATCTGGCTGTAACAACAATGGCTGTGCATCAGTGATTTCAACACTAAATAATTCTTGCGAAGTGTCAAATGCAGCGGAAGTGGTGCTAGTAGTAGCGCTGGTGGCTGAGCAAGATGAGGTGTTCTGTGTCGCTAAATACTCAACCACGTCCTGACAATCTTGGGAGGTGATGGGACGTGCCTTCTTCCGAGCACTGTACTGTGGGCCAGGTCCACACAAAATTACATTTACACGACCTCACGCAGACCTGCAGGGTGGCCTTCCTCTGGCTCTGGCACTACCTCTTCCTCTACCTGTTTTGT
This sequence comes from Hyperolius riggenbachi, assembly GCF_040937935.1. Taxonomy (NCBI): domain Eukaryota; kingdom Metazoa; phylum Chordata; class Amphibia; order Anura; family Hyperoliidae; genus Hyperolius; species Hyperolius riggenbachi. The sequence continues at coordinate 297,443,633 of NC_090654.1, read as the reverse complement.
CCATATCGGGTATGCACGGAGTGGTATATCACACTGCGTGCACTCACGTAGGTAGGTGGGTTCACTTAACTGCACAGGTATGCGCACTGATGCGGTGGGTTCACTAAACAGAACAGGTATACAGTGGCGGGTTCACAGAACAGGTATGCAGTGGCAGGTTCACTGAACACAACAGGTATGCAGTGGCGGGTTCACTGAACAGGTATACAGTGGCGGGTCCACTGAACAGAACAGGTATGCAGTGGCGGGTTCACTAAACAGAACAGGTATACAGTGGCGGGTTCACTAAACAGAACAGGTATACAGTGGCGGGTTCACAGAACAGGTATGCAGTGGCAGGTTCACTGAACACAACAGGTATGCAGTGGCGGGTTCACTGAACAGGTATACAGTGGCGGGTCCACTGAACAGAACAGGTATGCAGTGGCGGGTTCACTAAACAGAACAGGTATGCAGTGGCGGGTTCACTAAACAGAACAGGTATACAGTGGCGGGTTCACAGAACAGGTATGCAGTGGCAGGTTCACTGAACACAACAGGTATGCAGTGGCGGGTTCACTGAACAGGTATACAGTGGCGGGTCCACTGAACAGAACAGGTATGCAGTGGCGGGTTCACTAAACAGAACAGGTATACAGTGGCGGGTTCACTAAACAGAACAGGTATACAGTGGCGGGTTCACAGAACAGGTATGCAGTGGCAGGTTCACTGAACACAACAGGTATGCAGTGGCGGGTTCACTGAACAGGTATACAGTGGCGGGTCCACTGAACAGAACAGGTATGCAGTGGCGGGTTCACTAAACAGAACAGGTATACAGTGGCGGGTTCACTAAACAGAACAGGTATACAGTGGCGGGTTCACAGAACAGGTATGCAGTGGCAGGTTCACTGAACACAACAGGTATGCAGTGGCGGGTTCACTGAACAGGTATACAGTGGCGGGTCCACTGAACAGAACAGGTATGCAGTGGCGGGTTCACTAAACAGAACAGGTATGCAGTGGCGGGTTCACTGAACAGGTATACAGTGGCGGGTCCACTGAACAGAACAGGTATACAGTGGCGGGTTCACAGAACAGGTATGCAGTGGCAAGTTCACTGAACACAACAGGTATGCAGTGGCGGGTTCACTGAACAGGTATACAGTGGCGGGTCCACTGAACAGAACAGGTATGCAGTGGCGGGTTCACTAAACAGAACAGGTATACAGTGGCGGGTTCACTAAACAGAACAGGTATACATTGGTGGGTTCACTAAACAGAACAGGTATACAGTGGCGGGTTCACAGAACAGGTATGCAGTGGCAGGTTCACTGAACACAACAGGTATGCAGTGGCGGGTTCACTGAACAGGTATACAGTGGCGGGTCCACTGAACAGAACAGGTATGCAGTGGCGGGTTCACTAAACAGAACAGGTATACAGTGGCGGGTTCACTAAACAGAACAGGTATGCAGTGGCGGGTTCACTGAACAGGTATACAGTGGCGGGTCCACTGAACAGAACAGGTATGCAGTGGCGGGTTCACTGAACAGGTATGCAGTGGTGGGTTCACAGAACAGGTATGCAGTGGTGGGTTCACAGCACAGGTATGCAGTGGTGGGTTCAATGAACAGGTATACAGTGGCGGGTCCACTGAACAGAACAGGTATGCAGTGGCAGGTTCACTGAACAGGTATGCAGTGGTGGGTTCACAGCACAGGTATGCAGTGGTGGGTTCACAGCACAGGTATGCAGTGGTGGGTTCACAGCACAGGTATGCAGTGGTGGGTTCACAGCACAGGTATGCAGTGGTGGGTTCACAGCACAGGTATGCAGTGGTGGGTTCACAGCACAGGTATGCAGTGGTGGGTTCACAGAACAGGTATGCAGCCAGACAGGAACAAGTTAAGCCTAACTAATCTTTCCCTGAGAGACAGTCTGCAGCAGCTCGCCCTACTCTCACTAACGCAGGCAGCACACGAGTGACCGTAATGGCCGCCGCTGCCTGCCTTATATAAGGGGGGGGTGGGGCTCCAGGGGCTAGTGTAGCCTAATTGACTACACTGGGCCTGCTGACTGTGATGTAGAGGGTCAAAGTTGACCCTCCATGTGCATTATGGGGCGAACCGAACTTCCGCAAAGGTTCGCCTGCGGGACGCGAACGCGAACCACTGAAGTTCGCATGGAACCGTTCGCAGGCGAACCGTTCGGCCCAACTCTATTGTTTACTGACACTCTGTGTACACGGCTCAGCCAGACTATATAGCATTGTGTGTACTTCCACTCTGTGTACACCGCTCAGCCAGACTATATAGCATTGTGTGTACTGCCACTGTGTACCTCGCTCAGCCACGCTATATATAGCATTGTTTACTGACACTCTGTGTACACGGCTCAGCCAGACTATATAGCATTGTGTGTACTGCCACTCTGTGTACACGGCTCAGCCAGACTATATAGCATTGTGTGTACTGCCACTCTGTGTACACCGCTCAGCCAGACTATATAGCATTGTGTGTACTGCCACTCTGTGTACACGGCTCAGCCAGACTATATAGCATTGTGTGTACTGCCACTCTGTGTACACCGCTCAGCCAGACTATATAGCATTGCGTACTCTGCCAGTCAGTGTGTATATTGCTGGGATCAGTAATACTCCACTCACCGCCAACCACTATATGAGCTCACCATGAGTTCCTCAGAGACCTCCGCTGTGAGCAGCACTCCCAACAACAGCAACAGCCAACGCCCCACGCAAGCTATAACATCCACCCCAGCAGCCAGTGGTCAGCAGCAGCCCTCTCCGGAGGAGAATGTTGTGTCCATCGGTCCGTCGCCAGAACGATTAATGAGGGCTGCCATTGAGGAGATGATGGGGCCTGATGTGGAGGAGGAGGTCGGGCTCAGGCCAGCATCCCAAGTTAATGTTGAGGACGATGAGGGGTCTGTGTCTGGGGATGTTGGGGTGGCAGAGGTGGTGGGTGGGTCAGACTCAGGAGAAGAGTTGTATGATGAGGATGATGATCGAGACCATCTGTATGTGCCTCAGAGTCCGACCCCGGAAAACATGTTGTATCGTGTGTTTAGGTACTAAAATCTGCGTTCCCACTTCCCAGTACTGCCCGCAGTGCCCGGGTCCACGGATCCATATAATGTTTTGGGCAGCACTATCAAACTGTGGTACTATGAGTGAGTTGCCATGGTCCTTCTGTGCTGCCTGTCACACTCACCGTCTGTCTGCAGATGGATTGTTCAACACAGCTACGCCATCTGACATGTAGTCCTGGACCTTGACCATCTTCTCTAGGCGATTGGTGTTGGAGGACGTGGAACTGCCCGATTGCTGTTCTGTGGGCTGCTGCATGGGTGTCAGAAAATGTTCCCACTCCAAGGACACTGCCAATACCATTCCCTTTTGGGCACTAGCAGCAGCTTGTGTTCTTTGCTGCCCTCCTGGTCCTCCTGGGTTTGCTGAAGTCAGTCTGTCGGCGTACAACTGGCTAGAGAAGGAGGAGGATGTCAATCTCCTCTCTAAAGTCTCCATCCTCAAGGGCCTGCTGGAATTGTTCCATTTTTGACCTGTCTGACACTTTCTTCAATCAGTTTTTTAACATTGTGTTTGTATAAACTGGGTATAAACCCAGTAATTGGTGTTGTCCAGATTCCAGAATAATGAATAATAATGAATAGTGAATAATGCGCGGGCCGCGTTCAATGCAGTCTAGCATGAATTGAGCCATGTGTGCCAGAGAGTCCTGCCAGACTCCTCTATCTTCATGTTCTTGTAAGCGTTGTGATTGTTGTGATGCACCATATTCGTCACCAGCATCACTTTCTTCCTCTTCTGCTGTCCTTTCCCGCTAAATTGTGGAAGTCCAACGTGCACCGCTCTGTCCCTCGGCAGTGGGGGCATCCAATTCCTGCTCCAACTCCAGCTGTTCCTCGTCCTGTTCTTTGTCATAGCTGGGACCAGCGTTTCCTGAGGCAGGTTGCCTGATGTTGGTATCATCACGCTGATCGTTTTCATCTTCAGAATCCCCCACTTGCATCATGCCAGCGGTTTCCATCTTCAACATTGATTTCTTCAGTAAACACAGCAGTGGTATTGTAATGCTGACTGTAGAGTTGTCACTGCTCAGTCACAAGCAACGTGGATTGCTCAAAATTTTGGAGGACTTGGCAGAGATCCAACATGGTGGCCCAATCAGATCCACAGAAGCTTGGTAGCTACTAGCTGCTGGAATGCGCCTCGGCACTGCGCAAAAGCGTGCTAGCATGTGCAGCGTAGAATTCCAGCGCGTAGGCAGGGACATCACCCAGCGAGCGATGGTGCGCTAGATTGAAGTGCTCCTGCATCTCTTGGTGAGTCCTTCAGAAGCGGTACTGGACTTTTAACAATGTTTTTTTTTTTTTCCTTCAACAGAAGATCTGCCACGTTGGAGTGAGGAGGACGCCGCCGACCCCGACACCAAGCTGAACCCCGGCGAACTCCAAGCAGAGGATCTTCAGGAACCCTCAAGGCTTTGAGCAAGCTGAGGAGGATCAGCAGTCCCGACGAGACCTCTCCTCATATGCGACTGAGTGCAGTGGAGCTCCCCAGAACAACCTCTCAGTTGTCACTTTGTCACTGGTCACTTTGTCACTTTGTCATTTTGTCACTTTGTCAGTTGTCACTTTGTCACTGGTCACTTTGTCACTTGTCACTTTGTCATTTTGTCACTTGTCACTTCTCACTTTGTCACTTGTCACTTTGTCATTTTGTCACTTGTCACTTTGTCACTTGTCACTTTGTCATTTTGTCATTTTGTCACTTTGTCACTTTGTCACTGGTCACTTTGTCACTTGTCACTTGGTCACTTGTCCAGATGATCTCGGTACACCTCCTGAGATTCAAATTCCTGCACACATTGCTCTGGGATTTGGGTGTGATGAATGATGCATCTAACTGGCCACCGGAGGCAATTAAGGCCTTCAAAACATTGAAAGCAGCTTTCTGTTCCGCCCCCATTTTGCGTCATGTTGAGTTGTTGACGTCATGTTCATCCTCGGCCTCGCCTTGCATTTCAGTGCGAGGTGCATTTTCCACAGAAAAAGGTTGTGAATCCGGGCACAACATTTGTGGCTGTTCCATTGACCTTTCACAGGTAGAAGATTGTGGGGGTGGGAATAGCTCCTCCGAATAGCCCATTGTGTCCTGAAAACTACTCATTGCATTGCTTTGCGCACACATTTTTTTGTCCTCATGCAAGGCCTGAGTTGCACCTGAAAGCGTGGCCTTCTCCTCCTGCGCCTCCTCCTGTTCCATCACGTCTGCTGCTGCTGGGTTAGCGTTGACGCCCGGTCCCTGTTTATTGAACCTCTTATCTTTATTACATTTATGACTGCATGGCGGTAAAAAGCATGCTATCCGCACGCTTCTTGTCCTCATGCAAGGCCTGGGTTGTTGTGTCTCAAAAAGCATGGCCTTCTCCTCCTGCGCCTGCTCCTGTTCCATCACGTCTGCTGCTGCTGGGTTAGCGTTACCGGTCCCTTTTCCTGGAACCTCTTCTCTGTATTACATTTATGACTGCATGGCGACAAAAAGCATGTTACCTGTGCAAAGAAACATGACGTTTTCCACATTTAAAAGACAGTTTTTCCTTTGAAACTTTACAATCAATTTTCTCAAAAACTATAAGCTCTTTTTCAAATATTTTTTTTCCTCTTGTACCCACTCCCAAGGTGCACATACCCTGCTAATTTGGGGTATGTAGCATGTAAGGAAGCTTTACAAAGCACGAAAGTTCGGGTCCCCATTGACTTCCATTATGTTCGGAGTTCGGCGCGAACACCCGAACATCGCGGCGATGTTCGGCAAACGTTCGCAAACCCGAACATCTAGGTGTTCGCCCAACACTAGCAGCAAGTGCCAGATATACTCACCTCTAAGTGTCTGTGTCCCCTCCTCCAATACCCGACACCAGCGCCAATCTCCTGGACCCAGGGCAGAAGAAAGACGTCTGTTATATGTCCCCACACACAGCAGATGCAGCGAGTGCCAGATATACTCACCTATAAGTGTCTGTGCCCCCACCTCCTCCTCCAATACCCGACACCAGCGCCAATCTCCTGGACCCAGGGCAGAAGAAACACGTCTGTTATATGTCACCACACACAGCAGATGCAGCAAGTGCCAGATATACTCACCTCTAAGTGTCTGTGTCCCCCTCCTCCAATACCCGACACCAGCGCCAATCTCCTGAAACCAGGCCAGAAGAAAGACGTCTGTTATATGTCACCACACACAATTTCTTCAAATTATTTTCTGTGAAGTAAAGAAAAGTAGTGGAGACATTTTACTGTATATGTTGCTGATTTATAATAGCTCAATATTTGGCTTCAAATCTATACAGAGATACTTATCAATCCAACAACTGCCTTTTCTCTATGTGTCCGAAATGAGTTAAAGAGGCCCTGTAGTGACATATAGCAGAATGCAGTAAAGAGGCCCTGTAGTGACATATAGCAGAATGCAGTAAAGAGGCCCTGTAGTGACATATAGCAGAATGCAGTAAAGAGGTCCTGTAGTGACATATAGCAGAATGCAGTAAAGAGGCCCTGTAGTGACATATAGCAGAATGCAGTAAAGAGGCCCTGTAGAGACATATAGCAGAATGCAGTAAAGAGGCCCTGTAGTGACATATAGAAGAATGCAGTAAAGAGGCCCTGTCGTGACATATAGAAGAATGCAGTAAAGAGGCCCTGTAGTGACACATAGCAGAATGCAGTAAAGAGGCCCTGTAGTGACATATAGCAGAATGCAGTAAAGAGGCCCTGTAGTGGCATATAGAAGAATGCAGTAAAGAGGCCCTGTAGTGACATATAGAAGAATGCAGTAAAGAGGCCCTGTAGTGACATATAGCAGAATGCAGTAAAGAGGCCCTGTAGTGACATATAGCAGAATGCAGTAAAGAGGCCCTGTAGTGACATATAGCAGAATGCAGTAAAGAGGCACTGTAGTGACATATAGCAGAATGCAGTAAAGAGGCCCTGTAGTGACATATAGCAGAATGCAGTAAAGAGGCCCTGTAGTGATATATAGTAGAATGCAGTAAAGAGGCCCTGTAGTGACATATAGCAGAATGCAGTAAAGAGGCCCTGTAGTGACATATAGCAGAATGCAGTAAAGAGGCCCTGTAGTGACATATAGCAGAATGCAGTAAAGAGGCCCTGTAGTGACATATAGCAGAATGCAGTAAAGAGGCACTGTAGTGACATATAGCAGAATGCAGTAAAGAGGCCCTGTAGTGACATATAGCAGAATGCAGTAAAGAGGCCCTGTAGTGACATATAGCAGAATGCAGTAAAGAGGCCCTGTAGTGACATATAGCAGAATGCAGTAAAGAGGCCCTGTAGTGACATATAGTAGAATGCAGTAAAGAGGCCCTGTAGTGATATATAGTAGAATGAAGTAAAGAGGCCCTGTAGTGACATGTAGTAGAATGCAGTAAAGAGGCCCTGTAGTGACATTTAGCAGTATGCAGTAGAGACCCTGTAGTGATATATAGCAGAATGAAGTAAAGAGGCCCTGTAGTGACATGTAGTAGAATGCAGTAAAGAGGCCCTGTAGTGACATTTAGCAGTATGCAGTAGAGACCCTGTAGTGATATATAGCAGAATGAAGTAAAGAGGCCCTGTAGTGACATGTAGTAGAATGTAGTAAACAGGCCCTGTAGTGACATTTAGCAGAATGCAGTAAAGAGGCCCTGTAGTGATATATAGTAGAATGAAGTAAAGAGGCCCTGTAGTGACATGTAGCAGAATGCAGTAAAGAGGCCCTGTAGTGACATATAGCAGAATGCAGTGAAGAGGCCCTGTAGTGACATATAGCAGAATGCAGTAATGAAATGTTACGTATAGTGTGCTGGTGGGGGGTGGGGATCACTGGGGCCCACAGCTCCTAAGCTACGCCACTGATTCATACCCAGCGGTCGGAGTAGGGCTTCAACATTTCATTATTGCAGCGAGAGCGACTATTTATACAAATAGAATAACCGGCAACACTTGACTGAAGAGCCGCTTTAATTCCATCTCACCGCCGTAACGCCGCAAAATCTTCAGCTAAGATGAAATATTTAAAATAGCCACATTAAAGGCCGCGGGTTGTCTTCTTTTCCTCTCTGTTGAATATCAGTCATTCCTGGCGGTGCGCGGAGCCCGTGTACCATGTGACCTACATTGGCGACCTCTTTCCCTAATGATGCCGATTAGGAGAATCTCAGATTCCCAGCTGGGGTGTCAGGGAAACTTGTTCTACACGAGCAGGAGACTTCAATAGCCGATGTCAGCGAGCTGCTCCTGCGATGGCTGCCTGACTGTTTAACGCGCAACACCTGCACCGCCACCGAACACAGCGCAAGGAGAGAAGGACACCTGCACCGCCACCGAACGGAACGCAAGGAGAGAAGGACACCTGCACCGCCACCGAACGGAGCGCAAGGAGAGAAGGACACCTGCACCGCCACCGAACGGAGCGCAAGGAGAGAAGAACACCTGCACCGCCACCGAACGGAGCGCAAGGAGAGAAGGACACCTGCACTGCCACCGAACGGAACGCAAGGAGAGAAGGACACCTGCACCGCCACCGAACACAGCGCAAGGAGAGAAGGACACCTGCACCACCACCGAACGGAGCGCAAGGAGAGAAGGACACCTGCACCGCCACCGAACGGAGCGCAAGGAGAGAAGGACACCTGCACCACCACCGAACGGACGCAAGGAGAGAAGGACACCTGCACTGCCACTGAACGGAGCGCAAGGAGAGAAGGACACCTGCACCGCCACCGAACACAGCGCAAGGAGAGAAGGACAC